>NC_026149.1:10252268-10266253 GCF_000512975.1 Sesamum indicum | reverse complement strand
CATATCCTTAAGGCCAAGGCCTCCCTCCTCTTTTGGTTTGCAAATCTCCTTCCATGCAACTTTAGGGTATCCACTATTTCCCGTACCTCTCCATAAGAAGACTCGCAATCTCTTCTCAATGTCTTTAATGACCCCTTTTGGCAAAATAAATGCTGAAGCCCAATAGACACCCAGAGCCACAAGGACAGACTTAATGATTTGTACCCTGCCCGCATATGACAGTGCCAATCCCTCCCAACCATTGGTACGTGTATCGATCTTCCTCAATAATGGTTGGCAGTCGGCGATAGTTAATCGAGAAGAGATCAATGGTAGACCCAAATACCTCATCGGTAAGTGGCCTTCCTGAAACCCTAACACCGAAAGCAGTTCCTCTCGTATATTTTGGGCTGATCGGGATATAATGATATGGCTTTTTTCAACATTGAGTCTTAGCCCCGACCAATCAGCAAATCTATCCAATCCGGATTTGAAGACACGAACAGATTCAGTATTGGCTCGGCAGAATAGGAGTAAGTCATCAGCGAACCCCAGTTGGAAGAGTCTAAGATCGGTACACTTCCAATGGAATGCGAAGTTCATGTCCTGCTCGATCAACTGTAGAATTCCCATGTGTAGAACCTACATCACAAGGATGAAGAGATATGGCGATAAGGGGTCGCCCTGTCGAAGCCCTCTGGCACCCGCAAAATAACCATGTGGTTTTCCGTTCATCCCTACCGAAAAGGAGGGTGAGCTGATACACTCCTCAATCCATCGACTGAATATCTCTGGGAATCCGAATAGCTGAAGCACCGATAGCAAGAAATCCCACTCGACAGTGTCATACGCCTTTCTGATATCAACTTTCAAAGCACATCTCGGTGGGAGTCGGGCCTGATTATAACCAGTGAAGAGTTCCTCTGCTAACATAACATTGTCCCCTATGCTCCGGCCAGGGACAAACGCTGCTTGGCAGGGGCTGATAATCTTGTCCAACACCACACTCAATTTTTGGACAATAAGTTTAGCAATGATTTTATAAAGAACGTTACAGCAGGAGATAGGGCGAAAATCTGCGACAGACGTGGGAGAGTGTACCTTGGGGATAACCGTCAATATTGTGCTATTAATCTGCTTAAGAAGCTTCCCCGTAGAAAAGAACTCCAGTACTGCCTTCGTTACCTCCTGTCCCACCACCGGCCAGGCGTTTTTATAGAATCCTGATGAATACCCATCAGGTCCAGGTGCTTTATCCTCGCCGATGTCGAAAACAGCTTTTTTTATATCCTCTGCACTGAATGGTTCCAGTAGGTGGTCTGCCTCCTCAATTGTTATGATATGCCTCGCCCAAGGCCTAAGAAACCGAAGGTCCATCACCCTCTGACGCCTGTCTCCCCCTAGCAAGGACTGATAGTAGGAGATAAATTCATGTATGATTGTATTTGCTTCCGTGATTGTAATTCCTTGGGCATCATTAATTTGCAAGATTCGTCTAGCTGTCCGTCTTTGGGCAATTTTACGAAAGAATACTCTGGAACACTGATCACCACCCTTCACCATTCCATCCTTTGCCCTCTACTGTAGCATGATCTTCTCCAATTCGGCCGCCTTTGCATACACAAGCGGATTGCAGTGCTCCAACAGAAGAAATAGCTCATCTTGTCTGTGTGAGCTTACCAATACCTGGGCTTGCTCCAGGAACCCCCTTGCCAGCTCAACATTATGGGAGATATCCCCTTTTTTTCTCCTCTGTTCTCGAAGAAGAAGTTTGAGTGCCTTGAGCTTGCGGGTGACTGAGAACATAGGCACTCCCATTATTTGATGTTGCCATATACTCTGCACGGTAGGAATAAAATCTGGTGAGAGAGTAAGGAAGTTGTCAAACCGGAACATACCTCCAAATCGCTACTGATTATCCCCATTAATCACCATCGGCGAGTGATCCGATGACCGTGGTGTGAGGCATTGATAGAACACTGATGGAAACCGCATAGTCCATGTATCATTGGTTAGTATACGATCAAGTCGCTTCCACAAGTTGCGAGGACCAGCACTTCGATTATGCCATGTGTACCATTCACCCTGCATCGGTAATGGTAAAAGCGCAGTATTCTGTATGCACGTATTAAATTCCTCCATCGCTACCCTTATATCTCCCGACGTACCACAGACCTCACTGAGATCCCTGACTGCATTGAAGTCCCCCCCTACCAGCCAGGGTTTGTCCGAGACTTAACCCAAATGTTTTTCTAGACCCAAGAATTTGTGTAAGTTTAATTATAATTACAAGTTTGTATATAATGGATACGAACTTTGCTTCAAAAAAACCGTGGAAAACAGCTAAATTTTGAACGTTCTCAGAATTCGACGAAACTTGACCCAAATGTTGGTCTACACCCAAGAATTTGTCTGGTAAATTTTCTTAGTGTAATAATAACTACAAGTTTATATAAATGGGAAACAAACTTTGCTTTAATAAAACCGTATAGATTAGCTAAATTTTGAACATTCTCAGAATTCGACGAAACTTTATCGAAATATTGGTCTAGGCACTAGGATCTGTGTGACAAAACAGCTAAATTTTGAACGTTCTCAGAATTCGACGAAACTTGACCCAAACGTTGGTCTAGACCCAAGAATTTGTGTGGTAAATTTGCCAAGCGAAATAATAACTACAAGTTCATATAAATGGGAAACAAACTTTGCTTTAATAAAATAGTGCAAAATAGCTAAATTCTTAACGTTCTCACAATTCGACGAAAACGTTGGACTAGACCACATAATTTGTTTGATAAATTTGCTAAATGTAATACTAAGTACGTACAAGTTTGTATCAAAGGGAAACAAACTTTGCTTTAATAAAACCGTGCAAAACCGCTGAACTTTGAACGTTCTCAAAGATGAAACTTGACCCAAACGTTGGTCTAGACCCAAGAATTTGTGTGGTAAATTTGCATAGCGTAATAATAACTACAAGTTTGTATAAATGGGAAACAAACTTTGCTTTATTAAAACCGTACAACACAGCTAATTATGAACGTTCTCAGAATTCGACGAAACTTAACCAAACGTTTTTCTAGACCCAAGAATTTGTTTAAGTTTAGTAATAACTACAAGTTTGTATCAAAGAGAAAAAAAAATTTGCTTTAGTAAAATCGTGCAAAACAGCTAAATTTTGAACGTTCTCAGAATTCGACAAAACTTGACCCAAACGTTGGTCTAGACCCAAGAATTTGTGTGGTAAATTAGCTAAGCGTAATAAAAACCACAAGCTTGTATAAAAGGGAAAAAAGTTTGCTTTAACAAAATCGTGCAAAACCGCTAAATTTTGAATGAAACTTGACACAAACATTGGTCTACAACCATGAATTTGTGAAGTAAATTTGCTAAGGGAAATAATAACTACAAGTTCATATAAATGGGAAACAAACTTTGCTTTAATAAAATCGTGCAAAATAGCTAAATTCTGAACGTTCTCACACTTCGACGAAAATTGACCCAAACGTTGGTCTAGACCACAGAATTTGTTTGATAAATTTGCTAAGCGTAATAATAAGTACAAGTTTGTATCAAAGGGAAACAAACTTTGCTTTAATAAAACTGTGCAAAATAGCTAAATTTTGAACGTGCTCAGAGACGAAACTTGACCCAAACACTGGTCTAGACCCAAGAATTTGTGTGGTAAATTTGCTAAGCGTAATAATAACTACAAGTTTGTATAAATGGGAAACAAACTTTGCTTTATTAAAACCGTACAACACAGCTAATTATGAACGTTCTCAGAATTCGACGAAACTTAACCCAAACGTTTTACTAGACCCAAGAATTTGTGTAACTTTAGTAATAACTACAAGTTTGTATAAAAGGGAAACGAACTTTGCTCCTATAAAACCGTGGAAAACAGCTAAATTTCGAACATTCTTAGAATTCGACGAAACTTGACCCAAACGTTGGTCTAAACCCAAGAATTTGTCTGGTAAATTTGCTAAACGTAATAATAAGTACAAGTTTGTATAAATGGCTAACAAACTTTGCTTTAATACAATCGTATAAAACACCTAAATTTTGAGCATTCTCAAAATTCGACGAAACTTGTCCGAAACGTTGGTCTAGACACTAGGATCTGTGTGATAAATTTTCTAGGCATAATAATAACTACAAGTTTGTATCAAAGGAAAACAAACTTTGCTTTAATAAAACCGTGCAAAACATCTAAATTTTGAACGTTCTCAGAATTCGATAAAACTTGACCTAAACGTTGGTCTAGACCCAAGAATTTGTGTGGTAAATTTGCTAAGCGTAATAAAAACCACAAGCTTGTATAAAAGGGAAACAAACTTTGCTTTAATAAAACCGTGCAACCGCTAAATTTTGAACGAAACTTGACAGAAACATTAGTCTACAACCAAGAATTTGTGTAGTAAAATTTGCTAAGCGAAATAATAACTACAAGTTCATATAAATGGGAAACAAACTTTGCTTTAATAAAATCGTGCAAAATAGCTAAATTCTGAACGTTCTCACAATTCGACAAAACTTGACCCAAACGTTGGTCTAGACCACAGAATTTGTTTGATAAATTTGCTAAGCGTAATAATAAGTACAAGTTTGTATCAAAGGGAAACAAACTTTGCTTTAATAAAACTTTGATACAAACTTGTAGTTATTATTATGCCTAGAAAATTTATCACACAGATCCTAGTGTCAAGACCAACGTTTCGGTCAAGTTTCGTCGAATTCTGAGAATGTTCAAAATTTAGCTGTTTTATACGATTTTAATAAAGCAAAGTTTGTTTCCCATTTAAACAAACTTGTAGTTATTATTACGCTTTGCAAATTTACCAAACAAATTCTTGGGTCTAGACCAACGGTTGGGTCAAGTTTCGTCTCTCAAAACGTTCAAAAATTAGGTCCTTCACGGTTTTATTAAAGCAAAGTTTGTTTCCCTTTGATACAAACTTGTACTTATTATTACGCTTAGCAAATTTATCAAACAAATTCTGTGGTCTAGACCAACGTTTGGGTCAAGTTTTGTCGAATTGTGAGAACGTTCAGAATTTAGCTATTTTGCACGATTTTATAAATGGGAAACAAACTTTGCTTTAATAAAATAGTGCAAAATAGCTAAATTCTGAACGTTCTCACAGTTCGACGAAAATTGACCCAAAAGTTGGTGTAGACCACATAATTTGTTTGATAAATTTGCTAAATGTAATAATAAGTACAAGTTTGTATCAAAGGGAAACAAATATTGCTTTAATAAACCGTGCAAAACCGCTAAATTTTGAACGTTCTTAGAGACGAAACTTGACCCAAACGTTGGTCTAGACCCAAGAATTTGTGTGGTAAATTTGCTAAGCGTAATAATAACTACAAGTTTGTATAAATGGGAAACAAACTTTGCTTTATTTAAACCGTACAACACAGCTAATTATGAAAGTTCTCAGAATTCGACGAAACTTAACCCAAACGTTTTTGTAGACCCAAGAATTTGGGTAAGTTTAGTAATAACTACAAGTTTGTATAAAAGGGAAATGAACTTTGCTTCAATAAAACCGTGAAAAATAGCTAAAGTTTGAACGTTCTCAGAATTCGACAAAACTTGACCGAAACGTTGGTCTTAGACCCAAGAATTGTCTGGTAAATTGCTAAGCGAAATAATAACTACAAGTTCTTATTAAATGGGAAACAAGTTTTGTTTTAATAAAACCTTGCAAAACAGCCAAATTTTGAACGTTCTCAGAATTTGACGAAACTTCCACCAAACGTTGGTCTAGACCCAAGAATTTGTGTGGTAAAATTTGCTAGGCGTAATAATAGCTCCAAGTTTGTATAAAAGAAAAACAAACTTTCTTTAATAAAACCGTGCAAAACATTTAAAGTTTGTATGTTTTCAGAATTCGACGAAACTTGGCCCAAAAGTTAGTCTAGACCCAAGAATTTGTGTGATAAAATTTTCTAAGTGTAATAATGACTAGGAGTTTGTACAAAAGGGTAACAAGTTTTGTTTTAATAAAATCGTGCAAAATAGCTAAATTCTGAACGTTTTCAGAATTCGACGAAAATTGACCCAAACGTTGCTCTAGACCACAAAATTTGTGTGATAAATTTGCTAAGCATAATAATAACTACAAGTTTGTATAAAAGGAAAACAAACTTTGCTTTAATAAACCGTGTAAAACAGCTAAATTTTGAACGTTCTCAGCTTGACCCGAACGTTGGTCTAGACCCAAGAATTTATGTGGTAAATTTGTTAAGTGTAATAATAACTACAAGTTTGTATAAATGGGAAACAAACTTTGCTGTATTAAAACCGTACAACACAGCTAAATTATGAACGTTCTCAGAATTCGATGAAACTTAACCCAAACGTTTTTCTAGACCTAAGAATTTGTGTAAGTTTAATAATAATTACAAGTTTGTATAAAAGGGATACAAACTTTGCTTCAAAAAAACCGTGGAGAAAAGCTAAATTTTGAACGTTTTCAGAATTCGACGAAACTTGACCCAAATGTTGATCTAGACCCAAGAATTTGTCTGCTAAATTTGTTAAGCGTAATAATAAGTACAAGTTTGTATAAATGGGAAAAAAACTTTGCTTTAATAAAACCGTATAAAACAGCTGAATTTTGAACATTCTCAGAATTTGACGAAACCTGATCGAAACATTGGTCTAGACACTAAGATCTGTGTGATAAATTTTCTAGGCATAATAATAACTACAACTTTGTATCAAAGGGAAAAAAAACTTTGCTTTAATAAAATCGTGCAAAACAGCTAAATTTTGAGCGTTTTCAGAATTCGACGAAACTTGACCCAAACGTTGGTCTAGACAAAAGAATTTGTGTGGTAAATTAGCTAAACATAATAAAAACCATAAGCTTGTATAAAAGGAAAACAAACTTTGCTTTAATAAAATCGTGCAAAACCGCTAAATTTTGAAGGAAACATGACACAAACATTGGTCTACAACCAAGAATTTGTGAGGTAAATTTGCTAAGCGAAATAATAACTACAAGTTCATATAAATGGGGAACAAACTTTGCTTTAATAAAATAGTGCAAAATAGCTAAATTCTGAACGTTCTCACAGTTCGACGAAAATTGACCCAAACGTTGGTGTAGACCACAAAATTTTTTTGATAAATTTGCTAAATGTAATAATAAGTACAAGTTTGTATCAAAGGGAAACAAACTTTGCTTTAATAAAATCGTGCAAAACCGCTAAATTTTGAACGTTCTCAGAGACGAAACTTGACCCAAACGTTGGTCTAGACCAAAGAATTTGTGTGGTAAATTTGCTAAGCGTAATAATAACTACAAGTTTGTATAAATGGGAAACAAACTTTGCTTTATTTAAACCGTACAACACAGCTAATTATGAAAGTTCTCAGAATTCGACGAAACTTAACCCAAACGTTTTTGTAGACCCAAGAATTTGTGTAAGTTTAGTAATAACTACAAGTTTGTATAAAAGGGAAATGAACTTGCTTCAATAAAACCGTGAAAAACAGCTAAACTTTGAACGTTTTCAGAATTCGACAAAACTTCACCGAAACGTTGGTCTAGACCCAAGAATTCTCTGGTAAATTTGCTAAGCGTAATAGTAACTACAAGTTTGTATAAATGGGAAACCAACTTTGCTTTAATAAAACCGTATAAAACAGCTAAATTTTGAAAATTCTCAGAATTCGACGTAACTTGACCGAAACGTTGGTCTAGACACTAGGATCTGTGTGATAAATTTTCTAGGCATAATAATAACTACAAGTTTGTATCAAAGGGAAAATAAACTTTGCTTTAATAAAACCGTGCAAAACAGCTAAATTTTGAACGTTCTCGGAATTCGACGAAACTTGACCCAAACGTTGGTCTAGACCCAAAAATTTGTGTGGTAAATTTGCTAAGCGTAATAAAAACCACAAGTTTGTATAAAAGGGGAACAAACTTTGCTTTAATAAAACCGTGCAAAACCGCTAAATTTTGCACGAAACTTGACACAAACATTGGTCTACAACCAAGAATTTGTGAGGTAAATTTGCAAAGCGAAATAATAACTACAATTTCATATTAAATGGGAAATAAGTTTTGTTTTAATAAAACCTTGCAAAACAGGCAAATTTTGAACGTTCTCAGAATTCGACGAAACTTGACCCAAACGTTGGTCTAGTCCCAAGAATTTGTGTGGTAAAATTGCTAGGCGTAATATTAACTACAAGTTTGTATAAAAGGAAAACAAACTTGCTTTAATAAACCGTGCAAAACATTTAAAGTTTGAATGTTCTCAGAATTCGATGAAACTTGGCCCAAACGTTAGTCTAGACCCAAGAATTTGTGTGGTAAAATTTGCTAAGTGTAATAATAACTAGGAGTTTGTAAAAAAGGATAACATGTTCTGTTTTAATAAAATCGTGCAAAATATCTAAATTATGAACGTTTTCACAATTCGACGAAAATTGACCCACACGTTGCTCTAGACCACAGAATTTGTGTGATAAATTTGCTAAGCGTAATAATAACTACAAGTTTGTATAAAAGGGAAACAAACTTTGCTTTAATAAAATCGTGCAAAACAGCTAAATTTTGAACGTTCTCAGAGACGAACCTTGACCCAAACGTTGGTCTAGACCCAAGAATTTGTGTGATAAATTTGCTAAGCGTAATAATAACTACAAGTTTGTATAAATGCGAAACAAACTTTGCTTTAATAAAACCGTATAAAACAGCTAAATTTTGAACATTTTCTCAGAATTCGACGAAACTTGATCGAAATGTTTTTCTACACCCAAGAATTTTTGTAAGTTTAATAATAATTACAAGTTTGTATGAAAGGGATACGAACTTTGCTTCAATAAAACCGTGGAAAATAGCTAAATTTTGAACGTTCTCAGAATTCGACGAAACTTGACCCAAATGTTGGTCTAGACCCAAGAATTTATCTGGTAAATTTACTTAGCGTAATAATAACTACAAGTTTGTATAAATGTGTAACAAGCTTTGCTTTAATAAAACCGTATAAAACAGCTAAATTTTGAATATTCTCAGAATTCGACGAAACATGATCGAAACGTTGGTCTGGACACTAGGATCTGTGTGATAAATTTTCTAGGCATAATAATTACTACAAGTTTGTATTAAAGAGAAAAAAAACTTTGCTCTAGTAAAATCGTGCAAAACAGCTAAATTTTGAACGTTCTCTGAATTCGACGAAACTTGACCCAAACGTTGGTCTAGACCCAAGAATTTGTGTGGTAAATTAGCTAAGCGCAATAAAAACCACAAGCTTGTATAAAAGGGAAACAAACTTTGCTTTAACAAAATCGTGGAAAACCGCTAAATTTTGAACGAAACTTGACACAAACATTGGTCTACAGCCAAGAATTTGTGAGTTAAATTTGCTAAGCGAAATAATAACTAAAAGTTCATATAAATGGAAAACAAACTTTGCTTTAATAAAATCGTGCAAAATAGCTAAATTCTGAACGTTCTCACAATTCGACTAAAATTGACCCAAACGTTGGTCTAGACCACAGAATTTGTTTGATAAATTTTCTAAGCGTAATAATAAGTACAAGTTGGTATCAAAGGGAAACAAACATTGCTTTAATAAAACCGTGCAAAACAGCTAATTCTTGAACGTTCTCAGAGACGAAACATGACCCAAACGTTGGTCTAGACCCAAGAATTTGTGTAGTAAATTTGCTAAGCATAATAATAACTACAAGTTTGTATAAATGGGAAACAAACTTTGCTTTATTAAAACCGTACAACACAGCTAATTATGAACGTTCTCAGAATTCGGCGAAACTTAACCCAAACATTTTCTAGACCCAAGAATTTGTGTAAGTTTAGTAATAACTACAAGTTTGTATAAAAGGAAAACGAACTATGCTCCAATAAAATCGTGGAAAACAGGTAAATTTCGAACGTTCTCAGAATTCGACGAAACTTGACCCAACGTTGGTCTAGACCCAAGAATTTGTCTGCTAAATTTGCTAAGCGTAATAATAAGTACAAGTTTGTATAAATGGTCAACAAACTTTGCTTTATTAAAACCGTACACAACAGCTAATTATGAACGTTCTCAGAATTCGACGAAACTTAACCCAAACGTTTTTCTAGACCCAAGAATTTTTGTATGTTTAGTAATAACTACAAGTTTGTATAAAAGAAAAACAAAATTTGCTTCAATAAAATCGTGGAAAACAGCTAAATTTTGAACATTCTCAGAATTCGACGAATCTTGACCCAAGCGTTGGTCTAGACCCAAGAATTTGTCTGGTAAATTTGCTAAGCGTAATAATAACTACAAGTTTGTATAAATGGGAAACAAACTTTACTTTAATAAAACCGTATAAAACAGCAAAATTTTGAACATTCTCAGAATTCTACGAAAGTTGACCGAAACGTTGGACCAGACACTAGGATCTGTGTCATAAATTTTCTAGGCAAAGTAATGACTATATATTTGTATCAAAGGAAAAACAAACTTTGCTTTAATAAAACCGTGCAAAATAGCTAAATTTTGAACGTTGTCAGAATTCGATGAAACTTGACCCAAACGTTGGTCTAGACCCAAGAATTTGTGTGGTAAATTTGCTAAGCGTAATAAAAGACACAAGCTTGTATAAAAGGGAAACAAACTTTGCTTTAATAAAACCGTGCAAAACCGCTAAATTTTGAACGAAACTTGACACAAACATTCATCTACAACTAAGAATTTGTGAGGTAAATTTGCTAAGCGAAATAATAACTACAAGTTCTTATTAAAATAGGCAAAAATTCTCTCACTAAAAATTCTCTCTCTACTACACACACTAGTACACCTACAACTTCACACACAAAAACCCTAAACTACAAGTTTCCGGCCGGCGACGGCGGAAAAACGACCGGCCAGATGTAGGACGACGGCGACTTGCCGGAGGAAGGGGACGTGGATGATTGGGATGGTTTCAATGGCGGTGGTGAGGAATATGAACCGCGATTTTCCGGCGAGAAATTTGAAGAAACGGGTTTGGAGTTTTTGACCGGAAAAGGCACTTGTTCGCCGGCAAATGAGACGGAAATTGTTGGGAAGAAGAGCAGTGATGTTTCTAGAGCGTTTGGGCGTGTTTTGGAGGCGGAAACGATGACTGGTTCGTCGCTGCCATTCTTAGGGTTTCTAGGAGACGAAGAGTCACGGCAGAAAAAGACGACGGAAACCAGCATTTTAACGGCCGCTGAAGGTAACCAAGGGTCTGTGGAGATGGCAACATTGTCCACGAACGAGAAAGGAGAGAACTTGACCTCTGATTCGAATCGTTCAAAGGCACCGCAAAAACTAGGGTTTGAAGAAGCTTCCATCAATGGCGGACGAATGGAAGAACCGTTCAACCTTGACGAATTTCTGAGACTAGCCAACGCTGTCATTGACAAAGGTGATGAACAAACAGTTGCAGCCCTTACAGATCTGAAAATCCGATGGAGAATGCGTTTTAGACACTCACATTCGCTGCGTTCGTTGGTCGAGCTACATGGAGGTGGCGCGCCACCACGTCGCCAAGCTTGGAGGAGTCATCTGCCACCGGGGAAGAGCAATATGACGTCGGAAACGGCGAGTAGACGGACTGGTTCAGACCTACAGGCACCGGCGAACGAGAAGCTTCATCTTTCCGTCGGAAACGCGTCAGATTTACTACCGCCGGCGATGGACTTTCCGGCGAGGCGGCCGGCCATATCTGGTGACTGTACACAAACGACTGACGTGGATGGATGTGACGTGGAGGATGAGATGGCTGATAGGGTGGAAGTTGGCAAGGATGATGACAAGGATGATGAAGTCGTTGATGATGCAGGCATGACCTATACTGATGACATCACTGCTGAGGCAAGCATGACCAATACTGATGACATCACTGCTGAGGCAAGCATGACCAATACTGATGACATCACTGCTGAGGCAATCATGATACCATCATCTGCTGATGTCATAGATGACATCACTCTGCACAAGAAGACAAAAATTCTGCATTCTAACCTTAATTCTAGTGCTCCAATGGGATTGTTCGTCTGAAACATACCTTTGCATGCATGCTCGGACACAATTATCGATGACAAAATAGCCCATGCATTTCATAATTCAACTCGCAAAACCCTATCTTATGTGGCTCCATTGGTACAAAATGGAGAGGTGATAGTCCGACCAACATTGGATATTATAAGAAATGGATCCAAACGATGGAAGACTACCGCGGTGGGATACTTCCTAGAAAAAAGGCCATATTTTCATCATCTGAAAGAGTTTGCAATGTCGGTTTGGTCGGAATTGAAGGAGGTCACTGGTACAAATAATGGATTTTTTTTCTTTCAGTTCAAATCAGTTGCTGCTATGGAAGATGTCATAGAAGGAGGGCCGTGGCTATTTCAGGGGCAGCCGATTGTTCTTCAAAAATGGGAACCAGGGATGGTATTACGAAAACTTCAACATACACAGGTTCCTGTGTAGATCAAATTACGTCACCTTCCAGTCGAGTTCTGGACAGAGGAAGGACTTAGTACAGTGGCCAGTGGAGTGGGTAAACCACTGTACCCGGATGCAATCACGAGAGCATTCACGAGATTGGACTTCGCTCGTGTATGCGTAATGTTGGATGTGACCTCAAACGTACCTAAGCACATTATAATTATGAATCCTGATGAGGATGGAGGAGAATCACCTTGTAAAGTAGACGTTGAGTACGAATGGCTACCACAAAAATGCAAGAGTTGTATGACATTGGGACACTCTGCTAAAGATTGTGTTCTCAACAAACCAAAACCCGCTAAACCACCGATCGCTGTATATGTGCCTAAAGTGGGGACGCTGCAAGAAAGGCCTGAACGGAATCGGAGCCATCCTAGGGAGAATGAAGATACTACTAATATACCATCCCGGCCACCACATATGCCTGATCGGAACAAGAGTAGACCACCACCAGCTCCAGTGGTAGGAAAGCAGAGAGCGGGACGTGAGTACACTATAGATACAACCGGCCCAAGTCGTGAGGAGAGGGGTAAGGCACTTGTTATACACAACACTTTTGATGCACTTCACCTACTGGATGATACTGATGAGTCGTCTCGGGGTCCTAAGCATAGCAGCCCCATACCTAGTGATCCATGTTGAATGCAGCAATATGGAATGTTCGTGGCCTGAACAAACGAGACCATCAGCTGGCTGTCAGAGACATAGTTGCTGAGTTCAGGTTGCAATTCCTTGGTCTCCTTGAAACTCGTGTACGTATTAATAATGCAGCTCAAATTCAATCTTTTCTATTACCCCAATGGAAATGGTATGTGGATTATGGATCTACTGGTAATCGCGTGTGGATTGCATGGAATGATAGTTTTATTGATGTTGTTGTAGCGGAATGTGGAACGCAATTTATGCACTGTCTTGTTACTATCCGTGCAATACATGAAACAGTTGCTATTACTATCGCTTATGGAGCCACTAAAGTGGTTGATAGGAGAGAATTATGGAGTGCTCTGGAAAATTTAGCTATACAGTGTGCTGATATCCCATGGTTGATTGGAGGGGACTTTAATGCAGTTCGCGACCTCAGTGAAGTATGTGGCACATCAGGGGATATCCGAACAGCTATGGAAGACTTTAATGCAGCCATCCAGAATACAGGATTACTACCACTACCCATGCAGGGAGAGTGGTACACATGGCACAACCACAGTGCGACTCCCCGAAACCTATGGAAAAGGCTAGACCGCATGTTGATAAATGATAGATGGATGGCACGGTTCCCTAACACATTCTACTCGGTCCTTACACCACGCACTTCAGACCACTCCCTGATAGTACTATATGAGGACCGACAACAGCAATATGGAGGTATGTTCCGATTCGATAACTACCTTGCTCGCTCACCTGAGTTTATTCCTAGTGTGCAGAATATATGGCAACATAACATTATTGGTACGCCTATGTATGCTGTGACACGCAAACTCAAAGCTTTGAAACCAATCTTCCGA
>NC_026149.1:10248510-10252246 GCF_000512975.1 Sesamum indicum | reverse complement strand
TGTCCAAATGGCAAAAGGGTTTCTTGAAGCAGCACAAATACTTGTAAGCTCAAGACGGCGAGATGAGCTATACATTCAACTAGAACACTGTTGTCGACTCGTACTAGCCAAAGCAACAAAATTGGAACAGATTATGCTACAACAACGAGCGAAGTTGCAGTGGATGAAGGGAGGTGATCAGTGCTCCCGAGTGTTCTTTCGGAAGACAGCCCAGCGAAGATCAGCAAGAAGGATCTTCCAGATCAACGATGACCAGGGATCCACTCACACCGATCCAGAAGAAGTTATTAATGAGTTTGTCACATATTACCAAAACCTACTAGGGGGAGATAGATGACGAACAGGTAATGACATTCGATTTCTCAGACCGTGGGCTAGGCACATTTTGAGTAATGAGGAATCTACCACTTTACTGTTACCATTCACACCAGCGATGTCAAACAGGCGGTTTTTGACATTGATGAGGACAAGGCCCCTGGCCCGGACGGATACTCATCGAGCTTCTTCAAAGCAGCATGGCCTATAGTTGGACAGGAGGTGACTTCGGCAGTACTGGACTTCTTTAGTACAGGCCGACTTTTGAAGCAGATAAATACTACACTTTTGGCGCTCATACCAAAAGTACATTCCCCTATGACAGTTAGTGATTAAACCCATTGCATGTTGTAATGCGATTTATAAGATCATTGCAAAACTCATTGTCCAAAGGTTGAGTGTGATAATGGACAAACTGATCAGCCCATGCCAAGCGGCTTTTGGGTCGGGACGAAGCATTGGAGATAACATCATGCTAGCACAGGAACTCTTTACGGGATACAACCAGACTCGTCTACCTCCTAGATGTGCTCTGAAAGTTGACATCCAGAAGGCATATGACACAGTGGAGTGGGATTTCTTGATAGCAGTTATGGAGATGTTTGGATTCCCTAATACTTTTGTGAAGTGGATCGAGGAGTGTGTGACAACACCTTCATTCTCTGTTGGACTAAAGGGGAAGCCCCATGGATTCTTTCGAGGAGCCAGAGGACTTCGACAGGGTGACCCTTTATCACCCTACCTATTTGTGCTTGTGATGGAAGTCCTACACTTGGGTTTACTACAGTTGATTGATCAGGAAGAGATATTTTCCTATCATTGGAAATGCGAGGCAGCCAGGATCTTTCAGTTGGGGTTTGCGGATGATGTGATATTATTTTGTCGTGCTAATATGGACTCTCTAAGAATCTTCAAAGCATGTCTGGATCGTTTTGCCGAATGGTCGGGTCTTAGACTGAACGCCAGGTTTGTATAAAAGGGAAACAAACTTTGCTCTAATAAAATCGTGCAAAACAGCTAAATTTGAAATGTTCTCAAAATTCGACAAAACCTGAACAAAACGTTGGTCTAGACCCAAGAATTTTTGTCCCAAATTTGCCAAGCATAATAATAACTACAAGTTTGTATAAAAGAAAAACAAACATGCTTTAACAAAACCGTGCAAAACAGCTAAATTGTCAACGTTCTCAGAATTCGACAAAACTTAACCCAAACGTTGGTCAAAGGGAAAGCGAACTTACTTTGCGAAAACAGTGCAAAACAGCTAAATTTTGAACGTTGTCAGAATTCGGCAAAACGTTGAATGGCTGTACCAGGGACGCCTACAACACACTTCTATTTGGACGATTACGGACCATGGCGGCTCATGGGGATGGAGGAAAATACTTCGATTACGGATGTTTCTCCGAACCATGGTAGACTACCGTATTGGAGATGGGAGAAATTTCTTCTTGTGGCAGGATCCATGGCACCATCTTGGCCTACTTTGTGACACCTTCCCACGAGGATCGAGGCTTCTTGGATTAGATGGGTCATCCAGACTAAGCACGGTGATTCATGAAGGAGTATGGCAGTGGCCCCTTATCACGGATATTGAGTGTTTGGAGATCACACATGCTCTACCCACTATTTTTGGAGGGAAGATCGTATAATTTGGAGATTTGAGAATGATTGACCAACAACACAGGCTATTTATGAGTTATTTGACCCACCAGGACCAAAAGTAGACTGGTCTTCACTACTTTCGGGATCACTCAAAATCCCACGTCACAAATTTATTCTATGGCTCGCCATTCAAGGCAAGTTGGCTACGACAGACAAACCATGGCTTGCTCACCTTGGACCATGTGTCCTATGCAATGAAGAACTGACAGAGACACATGCACATTTATTCTTCCAATGCAGATTTAGTCGAAGATATCTCACAGAAATTCGAAGAACAATACGATTCTTATGGCCCAATAGAGAGTGGAAAGATGATATTACATGGGCTTCACAGAGATGGAGGGGTAAACACATAATCAACATGTCTTATAGAGCACTACTTGCAGCATGTGTATACCACATTTGGAAGGAAAGAAACCTGAGACGATTCGATCACACCGAGAGGACACCTACTACCATAGCATTACTGATCATTGAGGACATTAGACAGCGAATCCATAGCATCTCCCTCTCTAGATCAGTCAGTACACGTGCTTTATTTAGATTATGGCGAATCCCTTGGCCTGTCGAGGGATAAACCATTTGGGAACCATATTGTTGTACTGTACCATTTTTACTCAATGAAACTTACTTTTACCGTAAAAAAAATAAAAACCTTGCAAAACAGCCAAATTTTGAACGTTCTCAGAATTCGACGAAACTTCACCCAAACATTGGTCTAGACCCAAGAATTTGTGTGGTAAAATTTGCTAGGCGTAATAATAGCTCCAAGTTTGTATAAAAGAAAAACAAACTTGCTTTAATAAAACCGTGCAAAACATTAAAGTTTGTATATACTCAGAATTCGACGAAACTTGGCCCAAAAGTTAGTCTAGACCCAAGAATTTGTGTGATAAAATTTTCTAAGTGTAATAATAACTAGGAGTTTGTACAAAAGGGTAACAAGTTTTGTTTTAATAAAATCGTGCAAAATAGCTCAATTCTGAACGTTTTCACTATTCGACGAATATTGACCCAAACGTTGCTCTAGACCACAAAATTTGTGTGATAAATTTTCTAAGCGTAATAATAACTACAAGTTTGTATAAAAGGGAAACAAACTTTGCTTTAATAAACCGTGTAAAACAGCTAAATTTTGAACGTTCTCAGCTTGACCCGAACGTTGGTCTAGACCCAAGAATTTGTGTGGTAAATTTGCTAAGTGTAATAATAACTACAAGTTTGTATAAATGGGAAACAAACTTTGCTGTATTAAAACCGTACAACACATCTAAATTATGAACGTTCTCAGAATTCGACGAAATTTAACCCAAACGTTTTTCTAGACCTAAGAATTTGTGTAAGTTAAATAATAATTACAAGTTTGTATAAAAGGGATACAAACTTTGCTTCAATAAAACCGTGGAAAACAGCTAAATTTCGAACGTTCTTAGAATTCGACGAAACTTGACCCAAATGTTGATCTAGACCCAGGAATTTGTCTGGTAAATTTGTTAAGCGTAATAATAAGTACAAGTTTGTATAAATGGGAAAAAAACTTTGCTTTAATAAAACTGTATAAAACAGCTGAATTTTGAACATTCTCAGAATTTGACGAAACCTGATCGAAACATTGGTCTAGACACTAGGATCTGTGTGATAAATTTTCTAGCCATAATAATAACTACAACTTTGTATCAAAGGGAAAAAAAAACTTTGCTTTAATAAAATCGTGCAAAACAGTTGAATTTTGAACGTTCTCAGAATTCGACGAAAC
>NC_026149.1:10238292-10238510 GCF_000512975.1 Sesamum indicum | reverse complement strand
CAAGATGATTTTGAATATTTACCGGTAGCTTTTTTCTTTCTCGGATCAAACGGAGAAACTCTCATCACCAAGAATTCAAGAAATGAATTGAGGACACCCTCTTGACGAAAAATTCAAGAAATGAAATGAAAGGAAGAGCAAGCTGATTTTGAGTATTTTTACCGGTGGCTTTTTTCTTTCTCGGATCAAATGGAGAAATCCTCTTCACACAAATTTCA
>NC_026149.1:10237230-10238073 GCF_000512975.1 Sesamum indicum | reverse complement strand
GCTTTATTCTTTCTCGGATCAAATGGAGAAACCCTCTTCACCAAAAATTCAAGAAATGAACTGAGGAAACACTCTTCACGAAAAATTCAAGAAATGAAATGAAAGGAAGAGCAAGACGATTTTGAGTATTTTTACCAGTAGCTTTATTCTTTCTCGGAGCAAATGGAGAAACCGACTTCACACAAATTTCAAAAAAATGTAGTGAAGAAACCCTCTTCACGAAAAATTCAAGAAATGAAATGAAACGAAGAGCAAGATGATTTTGAGTATTTTTTACCAGTCGCCTTTTTCTTTCTCGGATCAAATGGAGAAACCCATTTCTTCAAAAATTCAAGAAATGAACTGAAGAAACCCTCTTCGCGAAAGTTCGAGAAATGAAATGAAAGGAAGAGCAAGTTGATTTTGACTATATTTAACGGTAGCTTTTTTCTTTCTCGGATCAAATGTAGAAACCCTCTTCACCAAAAATTCAAGAAATGAACTAAAGAAACCCTCTTCACGAAAAATTCAACAAATGAAATGAAAGGAAGAGCAAGATGATTTTGAGTATTTTTACCAGTGGCTTTATTCTTTCTCGGATCAAATGAAATGAAAGGAAGAGCAAGATGATTTTGAGTATTTTTACCAGTGGCTTTATTCTTTCTCGGATCAAATCGAGAAACCCGCTTCACCAAAAATTTAAGAAATGAACTGAAGAAACCCTCTTCACAAATAAATCAAGAAATAAAATGAAAGGATGAGCAAGATGATTTTGAGTGTTTTTATCAGTGGTTTTTTTCTTTCTCGGATCAAATGGAGAAACCCTCTTCACCAAAAATTCAAGAAATGAACTGAAGAAACCCT
>NC_026149.1:10226860-10237220 GCF_000512975.1 Sesamum indicum | reverse complement strand
AATGAAAGGAAGAGCAAGATGATTTGAGTATTTTTTACCAGTAGCTTTATTCTTTCTCGGATCAAATGGAGAAACCGTCTTCACACAAATTTCAAGAAATGTACTCAAGAAACCCTCTTCACGAAAAATTCAAGAAATGAAATGAAAGGAAGAGCAAGATGATTTTGAGTATTTTTTTATCGGTGGCTTTTTTCTTTATCAGATTAAATGGAGAAACCCTCTTCACCAAAAATTCAAGAAAAAAAACTGAAGAAACCCCTATTCACGAAAAATTCAAGAAATGAAATGAAAGGAAGAGCAAGATGATTTTGAGTATTTTTACCGGTGGCTTTTTTCTTTTTCGGATCAAATTGAGAAACCCTCTTCACCAAAAATTCAAGAAATGAACTGAGAAACCGTTTTCACAAAAATTTAAAGAAATGAAATGAAAGGAAGAGCAAGATGATTTTGAGTATTTTTACCAGTGGTTTTTTTCTTTCTCGGATCAAATGGAGAAACCCTCTTCACCAAAAATTCAAGAAATGAACTGAAGAAACCCTCTTCACGAAAAATTCAAGAAATGATATGAAAGGAACAGCAAGATGATTTTGAGTATTTTTTACCAGTAGCTTTATTCTTTCTCGGATCAAATGGAGAAACCGTCTTCACACAAATTTCAAGAAATGTACTCAAGAAACCCTCTTCACGAAAAATTCAAGAAATGAAATGAAAGGAAGAGCAAGATGATTTTGAGTATTTTTACCGTTAGCTTTATTCTTTCTTGGATCAAATGGAGAAACCCTCTTCACCAAAAATTCAACAAAAGAACTGAAGAAACCCTCTTCACGAAAAATTCAAGAAATGAAATGAAAGCAAGAGCAAGATCATTTTGAGTATTTTTACCAGTAGTTTTTTTCTTTCTTGGATCAAATGGAGAAACCCTTTTCACCAAAAATTCAAAAAATTTACTGAAGAAACCATCTTCACGAAAAATTCAAGAAATGAAATGAAAGGAAGAGCAAGATGATTTTGAATATTTACCGGTAGCTTTTTTCTTTCTCGGATCAAACGGAGAAACTCTCATCACCAAAAATTCAAGAAATGAACTGAGGACACCCTCTTGACGAAAAATTCAAGAAATGAAATGAAAGGAAGAGCAAGATGATTTTGAGTATTTTTACCAGTGGTTTTTTCTTTTCTCGGATCAAATGGAGAACCCGCTTCACCAAAAATTCAAGAAATGAACTGAAGAAACCCTCTTTACGAAAAATTCAAGAAATGAAATGAAAGGAAGAGCAAGATGATTTTGAGTATTTTTATCGATGGCTTTTTTCTTTCTCGGATCAAATGGAGAACCCGCTTCACCAAAAATTCAAGAAATGAACTGAAGAAACCCTCTTCACGAAAAATTCAAGAAATGATATGAAAGGAAGAGTAAGATGATTTTGAGTATTTTTTACCGGTGGTTTTTTTCTTTATCGGATCAAATGGAGAAACCCTTTTCACCAAAAATTCAAAAACAAAAAAACTGAAGAAACCCTATTCACGAAAAATTCAAGATATGAAATGAAAGGAAGAGCAAGATGATTTTGAATATTTTAACCGGTGGCTTTTTTCTTTTTCGGATCAAATTTTAACCGGTGGCTTTTTTCTTTTTCGGATCAAATGGAGAAACCCTCTTCACCAAAAATTCAAGAAATGAACTGAAGAATTTACCGGTGGCATTTTTCTTTCTCGAATCAAATGGAGAAATCCTCTTCACACAAATTTCAAGAAATAAACTGAAGAAACCCTCTTAACAAAAAATTCAAGAAATGAAATGAAAGGAAGAGCAAGATGATTTTGAGTATTTTTATCGGTGGCTTTTTTCTTTCTCGAATCAAATGGACAACACCCTCTTCACAAAAAATTCAAGAAATGAACTGAACAAACCCTCTTCACGAAAAATTCAAGAAATGAAATGAAAGGAAGAGCAAGATGATTTTGAGTATTTTAACCGGTGGCTTTTTTGTTTCTCAGATCAAATGGAGAAACCCTCTTCACCAAAAATTCAAGAAATGAACTGAAGAAACCCTCTTCACGTTAACAAAAAATTCAAGAAATGAAATGAAAGGAAGAGCAAGATGATTTTGAGTATTTTTATCGGTGGCTTTTATCTTTCTCAAATCAAATAGACAAAACCCTCTTCACAAAAAATTCAAGAAATGAACTGAACAAACCCTCTTCACGAAAAATTCAAGAAATGAAATGAAAGGAAGAGCAAGACGATTTTGAGTATTTTTACGAGTAGCTTTATTCTTTCTCGTGTCAAATGGAGAAACCGTCTTCGCACAAATTTCAAGAAATGTACTCAAGAAACCCTCTTCACGAAAAATTCAAGAAATGAAATGAAAGGAAGAGCAAGATGATTTTGAGTATTTTTTACCGGTGGCTTTTTTCTTTCTCGGATCAAATGGAGAAACCCATTTCTTCAAAAATTCAAGAAATGAACTGAAGAAACCCTCTTCACGAAAGTTCGAGAAATGAAATGAAAGGAAGAGCAAGTTGATTTTGACTATTTTTAACGGTGGCTTTTTTTTTTCTCGGATCAAATGAAGAAACCCTCTTCACCAAAAATTCAAGAAATGAACTGAAGAAACCCTCTTCAACGAAAAATTCAAGAAATGAAAACAAACTTCAGGAAATGAACTGAAAAAACCCTCTTCACAAAAAATTCAAGAAATGAAATGAAAGGAAGAGCAAGATGATTTTGAGTGTTTTTACTAGTGGTTTTTTTCTTTCTCGGATCAAATGGAGAAACCCTCTTCACCAAAAATTCAAGAAATGAACTGAAAAAACCCTCTTCACGAAAAATTCAAGAAATGATATGAAAGGAAGAGCAAACTGATTTTGAGTATTTTTACCGGTGGCTTTTTTCTTTCTCGGATCAAATGGAGAAACCCTCTTCACACAAATTTCAAGAAATGAACTGAAGAAACCCTCTTAACAAAAAATTCAAGAAATGAAATGAAAGGAAGAGCAAGATGATTTTGAGTATTTTTATCGGTGGCTTTTTTCTTTCTCGGATCAAATGGAGAAACCCTCTTCACCAAAAATTCAAGAAATGAACTGAAGAAACCCTCTTCACAAAAAATTCAAGAAATGAAATGAAAGGAAGAGACAAGACGATTTTGAGTATTTTTACCAGGTAATAGCACAAGAAAAAGAACCGAGATCTCATCACAATTCTAAACACATTTTTAGACGTTACCATCTTCTTAGAGAGATGGTGAGTAGAGGTGATGTCAGGATGGGCAGAGTCAGCTTAGCAAAAATTACAGCGAATCCACTTACCAAGTCGATGTCACAAATTGCCTATACTTAGCATCTGGATAAGATTGGTTTGAGGTCGATGGGTGATAAGCTTTAGGTCAAGTGGAAGATTATTAGAATAGGGGATCTGGAAGCCAAACATTGGCATACTTGTAATCCATTCTGACAATAACTCGATTCCATGTAACATTATTTAGTGAATAAAATGAGTATTCACTATTGGCATTTCCTTTGTTGTGCTCATTGTATATGTTTGCATTTCTTTTGGATGATTAAATGAACCTAGACACATTCTAGTACATCTATACAAGGTATATATATATATATATATTCTAATTAGTTATTTGGAATAATTAAGTATTACATAACACAAAAAAAAAATCCTCCTACCATAAAACAACTCCAATCGGCTGCCCCCCTCTCTCTCCAAACACACTTGGTATGTTTTCTCCCTTATTCTCTTCTAGCAAAGGGAATTAAGGGATCCCTATTTTTCAATATGGTGTGAACGTGTCTTTAGAGAACTTGTACGTTGTAGTCTCGCGTGAACAAATCGAATAAATCAGGTTTGAAGGAAATCAAACAAGAGGTAATCTTTTATTTACGTTTCTTGCGCTCCTTGGTTTTAATTACACCATAAGCCCCGTTTCAGTTTTTATTATTTATTTAACTAACTACATCGAACGCCCAGGAATTCCAAGGGTACACCCCTTGGAACCGTGGCGATATTGTATTCGATTTTTAATTGATATATTTTAACCACCGTTTTCGCTTGTGCGTTCCCGGATAGATTCACTCGTTGCACCTTTCAGAAACCACCGCCAATTGCTAATCACACTCGCACCAAACTACCTTAAATAACTTATGTTGTTCAACAATGTAAGATTATAGTTATATCAATGTAATACTAACATTTATAAATATATAAATTTACTACAAATTGTGAACATATATTAATCTCAACTATAAAATATTTTTATATGTTATATATGATATTATATTATATTATATATTTATATTTATATTATATAGATAACTAATATATTTGATATTTATTTAATTTATATAAAATAAATTATAACAGTAAATATATATATATATATATACATAAGTAAAATAATCCAATTGACTACTTTGACTCCTTAAAAGAACCCAAGAGAACCTCTCTCTCCTTAATTCTCAACTTAGCCTCTCTCTCCTCTAACCCTCTCTCTCTCGCGATCGGGAAGAAGAAATTGAGCAGATCGTTCGCTCGCTTGCAGAAGGCTCCACATTATCGGCAAAACTTTTCTCCGACGACATTATAACAAGTAAATTTTGTTCTTTGTAATTTTTTTTACAGTTTCTGGGAGAAATTCGAATGCTTTCAAGGTGTTTGTTAAACGGCCTGATTGAACATGCCCTATGTTCTTGATAGAAATATTATCGAAAGGCAAGGATTAACAGAGATCGAAGTTGATGGTTGCATAATAGATCGTGTGGTGATGGAACAAAAAAGCATTTGGGAGATCACACGATAAGATAGTTAGATCGAATATGTCCCATTGTGGCTTGATGACTTCTCTATCGAGTCGGGCGGATCTAGATCCGACCCGCAAATTGACCCGAACAGATGTTCACCCCTAAAGCTGCTTAGTCATTGCATGCATGGCCCTGAAGGTGACACCTGTTCAAGAGTGGGCCCACAACCCCACTGCCTATAAATACTCCTACTTGCAGAGATAGAAAGTATGCAACACATTTCACCTACACATTCAGATCGCTACTTTTTTTCTTTCGATCCTCATCTGACTTAAGCTTCGGAGTGTCGTCGTTAGGACGAACCCGACTAGCTTAATTTTTCTTTTATTTCCAGATCGTAGGTTTTGGGTCGGTGACGAGGGAAGGTCATGGTCATAGATTGTGACCAAACGTGATCGAGCCAGATCAGTTTGGCGCCGTCTGTGGGAACGAATTTGGAGATAAAACAAAACCCTATACATGGAGCGTTTGGAGGAAAACAGGCCTGTGATGGAAGGGACTTCGAAGGGGAAGGAGAAATTTTATCAGTTAACACAAGGAGAATTGCGGCAAATCATGGAAGAGGCTGGAAAAAATGCCATTATGGCATATGAGCGAAGGAATGCGTTGCCTATTGAAAATGAAACCATTAGGCGAAGGATGGTACATGAAAGAGAAGTTGAGAGGGTATATGAGAGTATGAGTAGAAGAGACCTGGAAGTGAGACATAGGATTGCTCCTTCAAAGGTGGGGTCGAGTGCTCAAAGTAAGGGACATAGACGCGAACCCGCGATCTCAAGGGCAGAGGTTGATAGCGTGGGTAAACAAATTCAAATGCTGGGAAAGCAAATAGATGAATTGAAACAAATGGGCTAATTGGTCACTCAAAATAAACATTCACAATTCTGTAATAAAATTTTGAGAGAAGTTGTAAACACGAGTTTTAGAATGCCTGACCTACCAAAATACGATGGCTTAAAAGATCCTCAAGAACACGTATCCGCATTTGACTTGGTGATGAACCTTTATGGCCAATCTAGTTCCATAAGAGCAAAATTATTTGTAACCACACTGACGGGAAAGGCTCAGGAGTGGTTCACCAGTTTACCTGTTGGAAGTATTTAGTCGCATGAATAGCTGGTCCAAAAATTCATTTTTCATTTTGCTACTAGGAGAAAGAAAAAGAGGTCTGCGACCTATCTGTTCACCATCAGGCAGAGAGACAACGAGATCCTAAAGAACTTTATGGGAAGGTTTAATAATGAAACTTTTGAGGTTCACGACTTGAGAATCAACATGATGGTGAGCATCTTGATACATGGGCTAAAGACAAGACCCTTCGCTTTTGCTTTAGCTAGAGACCCACCCCACAAATGTGGAGCAGTTGATGCGTTTAGCATAGAAGTATATTAATGAAGAAGAGATGAATGCAATGAAAGATGGGGAATGGTTGGGTACCGGAAGAACTCGCGATCATGAACAGGGGAAAGGAGATCCAGGGAAGCAAAAAGCGGATCATGGTCGCGATCCGCCCTACCAGCCAAAGTATCACCGGTATACTCCTTTGAATACTATACGGACTAAGGCATTGTTGACGGTAGAGAAGTCTAGTATGTTAAAATGGCCTTGTCATACAAGGTTCACGCCGGCTAAAAATTCTCGAGCAAATATTGCAAGTTTCATCGTGAACGGGGACACAATACAGAAGAATGCTTCCAATTAAAAGATGAGATAGAACGGTTAATCAGGCAAGGATATTTCAAAGAGCTTGTTTTAAAGTGCCGCGAAAATGAAAGCGTTGTCAGGAGTCAGTCTAAAAGTCACGAGAGAGCTAAAGATCGGGGCAAGGACACGCGAACAGAAGTAAACCCAAGGGATAACGCGCATGTGAAAGGTGTAATTTATACCATTTCAGGAGGACCTGAGGGGGGAGATTCTAAAAGGTCAAGGAAACGCTAGAATCTGAGTGACCAGAGGAACCAATTAATTGTAAATTTTGAATCAGAGGAAGAGATTACATTTGGGAGTAAAGATACAGTTGGGAGAACAGGGTCGCAGAATGATCCCATGGTGATCAAGCTAGACATAGCCAACTTCGCGGTCCATAAAGTGCTGATAGATAATAGAAGCTCCGTGAATATCATCCTGAAGGATGTACTGGCCAAAATGGGCCTAGAAAATGCAAAGTTGGAACCTGTGAGGACACCGCTGGTTGGTTTTAAGGACCCTCGACTTGCCAGTTTCCATGGGTGACGAACCAAGGAGAAAAACATTGATGGTCAAATTTTTGGTGGTGGATACATCGTTCGCATACAATGTGATCCTGAGAAGACCATGACTTAATTCCTTTCATGTGGTAGTCTCCACTTAACATCTAAAAATGAAGTTTCCAACCAAAGCAGGAATTGGTGAGGTAGTATGCGATCAAGTGGAGGCACGCAGATGCTATAATCTGTCCCTGAAAAAGGGCGAAAGTGCAGATAAAAGGAGAAAGCTAGAGGTCGTTGATGGTAGCAATTAGATATCTGGAGAGAGAGTAGAGAGGATACAGCCGGCTGAAGCTCACAAGATGGTAGAAGTGATTCAAGGAGACCCTTCCAAGACTACCAGAATAGGATCGCATCTGAGCGAACAATTGGAAAAATTATGGTGGCATTGTTGATAAAAAAATGTTGATATATTTGCCTGGAGCTCATCTGATTTTCTGGGTGTAACCCCGGAAGTAATAGTTCACCGGCTGAATGTAGACCCGACCGTGCAACCAGTGCAGCAAAAGAAGAAGAATTTCAATTCTGAAAAGAATCAGATAGTCAAAGAAGAAGTTGAGAGGTGGCTGAAGGCAGGATACATCTTAGAAATTCAGTATACTGATTAGTTTGTCGAATGTTGTTGTGGTCCCCAAACTCGGAGGAAAGTGGAGAGTTTGCATAGACTTCATAGATTTAAACAAGGCGTGTCCAAAAGACCCCTATCGACTTTCTCGGATAGATGCCTTGGTTGATTCGACAACAGGTTATGAACTATTTTCCATGATGGATGCCTACCAGGGGTACCATCAATTTTCATGGCTACATCGTTTTTGACTGAAGGAGGGATATATTGCTACAATGTAATGCCCTTCGGGCTGAAAAATGTAGGGGCAACGTATCAGCGACTGGTGAATAGAATGTTCAAGGATCAAATTGGGAGAACCATGGAGGTCTATGTAGACGATATGGTGGTGAAGAGCTCAAGGTTTCCGGATCACATGACTCATCTCGAGAAAACTTTCGCGATCTTAAGAGAGTTAAGGATGAAACTCAACTCAGCAAAATGTACCTTTGTTGTATCAGGAGGAAAGTTTCTGGGTTATATGGTCAGTGAGCGGGGGATCGACGCGAATCCGGAAAAGATAGAGGCCATACTCAAGTTGAAGTCACCGACCACAGTGAAGGAGGTCCAAAAACTCACTGGTAAGCTTCCATCTCTTAATCGTTTTATTTCTAAGTCATCAGATAGAAATCTCCCTTTCTTCAAGGTACTTAGAAAACCCAAAAACTTTGAATGGACGGAGGAATGTGAACAAGCATTCCAGGATTTAAAAACTTACTTACGTTCACCACCACTGCTCACAAATCCGAAGTGAAGTGAAGTGTTGTATGTGTATTTGGCCGTTTTTGAAAATGCGGTTAGTTCAGTGTTAGTAAGAGAAGAAGATGAAGTGCAGAACCCGATCTATTATGTGAGCAAAATGCTGCAAGAGGCAGAAAAAAGATATGTATAGATAGAGAAACTAGCCCTTGCGCTGGTGGTAACCACGCGCAAGTTGCGACCTTACTTCCAGGGTCACCGCATTGTTGTCCTGACTAATCATCCTTTGCGGAATGTCCTAGCACGTCCCAATGTATCGGGTAAGCTTGTAAAATGGGCAGTAGAACTGAGGGAATACGACATTGAAAATCAGGCTCGCACATCGTTGAAGGGACAAGTGTTGGCAAATTTCATGGTCGAGTTCGCAGGAGAACCCGAAGGTAGTACCATAATAGAAAAGTGGATGCTGCATGTAGATGGGTCGCAAATGCAGGCAGCGGAGGATTTGGCATCCTGATCCAAGGTCCAAGGACATAGAGATTGAGGTCGCTGCCCATCTATCCTTTTTAGTTACGAACAATGAGGCTGAATATGAGGCCTTAATTATGGGGCTAGAATTGGCATTCGAAGCAGGTGCTAGAGATCTAGAAGTTTATACCGATTCTCAGTTGGTGGCCTTACAAATTGATGGGACATATGAGACTAAGGAAGAAAGCATGGTGCTTTACCACGCTAAAGCAAAGTCCTCGATGTCTAAGTTTAATAAATGTCAAGTACATCAGATTCCCAGGTGCGAGAATGATAAGGCTGATTCCTTATCAAAGTTCGGGTTCACTTTGTCGGGGATACAAGATCGCAAAATAACGGTGATGATTAGAGACACACCAGCAATAGCCAAAAGCATGGGAGTTAACGCTGCAAATGAAAACCTTCCTGGAAGGATGAGATCATTCAATATTTGAGAGATGGTACTTTACCTAACGACCCCACCAATGCCCGAAGACTTAAAGCTAAAGCAGTTTGTTTCGTATTGATTGATTCGCACCTATACAAGCGGACGGTTGAGGGGCCTTTGTTGAAATGTTTGGACTTGGAGAGGGCTGAGTATGTGATGAGAGAGATTCATGAAGGAAGTTGTGGAAATCATTCCGGGGAAAGGTCGTTAGCCCAGAAAGTAATCAGGCAAGGATTCTTCTGGCCTACGCTTGTGAAGTATACAAAGGAGTTGGTCAAAAAATATGAAGCTTGTTAGAAATTTGCGACCCAAATTCATGCACCCGCGAGCCTGATGAAACCCAGTTAAGATCGCATGCCCATTTGACGAATAGGGAATAGACATCCTAGGGCCCTTCCCGATGGGGTGATCTCAGAAAAAGTTCATTGTGGTAGCAGTGGAATATCTCTCCAAATGGATAGAAGCGGAAGCTGTGGCAAAAGTAACGGAAGGGGTCATGATTGGTTTTATATGGAAGAATATTATTTGCCGACTCGGGGTTCCCAGGGTATTTATCTCTGATAACGATACTGAATTTCAAGGGAAAAAGATCGTTAACTGGTGTAAGGAGCTAAAAATTCAGTAGAATTTTACGGCGGTGGGACATCCTCAGTCAAACGAGCAGGTCGAGGTCTCTAACAGAATCATTTTGCAGCACCTTAAAACAAGGTTAAACTCCAAAGGGTCGTGGCTGGATGAGCTACCTGGAGTATTGTGGGCTTATTGAACTACTCATCGGTCCTCAATAGGTGAAACTCCTTTCTGCCTTGTATTTGGTACTGAAGCTCTCATTCTTGCAGAGATAGGAGAGGAGACTCAGCGCGTGACTATGTACGACCCCAAGACTAATCAAGAGGAGCGCGTTTTCGACCTAGAGGTGATCGAAGAAATGAGAGATGTCGCATATGCCAAAATGCTACACCACAAATGCTTGATGCTGAAAAGATACAACAAAAGACTTAAGCCCAGGCAATTGCAAGTGGGCGACCTCGTACTAAAGAAGGT
>NC_026149.1:10223761-10226850 GCF_000512975.1 Sesamum indicum | reverse complement strand
AAGGACCCTACAAGATTATAGAAATCAAGAAAAAGGGTACGTACCGCCTCCAAGATATGGAAGGTCGAGATATCCCTAAACCATGGAACATCCAGAATTTGAAGAAATTCTATGCCTAAGTTTGAGCCTGTAAAAGGCCATCTTATGTAAATACTGGTAGGGGTAGAACTTTTCTTTTTGAATTGTACCTGAAAAATGTCAGCTTTTGAGCCCATGAAAGGCCAACAGTAAAATGTATCTGAAAAAAATCATGTAAATACGACTATTGTGTTTTTGCACGATTTGTATTAAAAATTTTGTTTCTTGTTCTTTTGAACGATTATATGGTATTTGAGAAAAATTGCAGGATCTGCAAAAGATCATAGGATCTGAAAAAGATCATTCGATCTGAGATAGATCGCAGGATCTGCAAAAGATCACACGATCTGAGATAGATTGCTAGATTTGCAAAAGATCACAGGATCTGAGAAAGATCACACGATCTGACAAAAATCGCAAGATTTGCAAAAAATCATAGGATCTGAAAAGATCATTCGATCTGAGATAGATCGCAGGATCTGAGAAAGATCACAAGATCTGAGAAAGATCGTAGGATCTGCAAAAGATCACAGGATCTGAGAATGATCGCAGGATCTGCAAAAGATCACAGGATCTGAGAAAGATCGCAGGATCTGCAAAAAGATCACAGGATCTGAAAAAGATCATTCGATCTGAAAAAATTTGCAGGATCTGCAAAAGATCACAGAATCTGAGAAAGATCGTAGGATCTGCAAAAGATCACAGATCTGAGAAAGATCATATGATCTGAGAAGGATCGCAAGATCAACAAGATCACAGAATCTATAAAAGATCGTTCGATCTGAGAAAGATCACAAAGATTTGAGAGATCTCTCAGGAAGAATTGCGAAGGCAATGAACGATAGTGATTAATTGATCTAAGCACTTACTGCAGCAATAAATGTATTAACATTGTGAAGATCAAGAAATGTAGCAGCTGACAAGTTAATTGCAAAAGTTAGCAAAAAATAGGGAAATGTAGCATCTGTTCTCAAGCACGGAGGATCAATTCTATTACAAAACAAAAAATGGAGATTGTTTCTTGAGTAATCCTAAGTTTAGACGAAATATTCCAAGTATCTTCAGGTGCTTAGATGGGGCTCACTCATCATAGCTTCCACATCGTCCAATAGGCTCGCAAACTCAGTACCTTCGATCTCCAGCGGGGTTTCGGAAGCGTAAGGCTGGAAGTTCTTGTTCACAAGAGGATTGAGGTGACTTTGATCAAATCCTTCCGCAAATGCATTTAAGTTGTTAGCTTGAGTCTTGCACTTGTTGAAGCCTTGCATCATATGGGTGGAGGCTTTGATCTCGACTGTGACCTAGAAGACGGGGGTCTGGATGAAGTCGCGTGCTCCCTCTAGTCGAAGCTCTCGAGCTCTAGCAGCGAATTCCTAGGAGTTCAAGAATTCCTCCCGTCCTTCCAGACGACCCTGGGCACGACCCGCTTCAAGGCCTGCGGAGAAACCCGATCGCTTGCCTTCTTCGAGTACTCGAGGAACCTCGGCTGCATGAGATGTCTCTATCTCCTTTAGTTTGGCATCGAGAGCAGCTCGCTCCTAATTTAAACGCTCACGCTCCTCGTCCCAACCCCTCTCTTTAGCACGTAGCTCTGTCCAAAGGTCACGAAATTTCTGATTGCTATCCTAACGACGCTTGCGAAGTGCTATACACTTGATGGATAAGGATTGCATGAAAACTGCAGCCTGGATGGTCGGATGTGGAGATAAGTTAGAAAGTATGGGTGTAAAATGTTGAGAAATTAGAGAATGAAATGATTACCTGCATGAGGGCATGGGCTCCAAATTGTTCTAACCGCGGATAAGGGGATGCGAGGATCGCGGCTTGGTCGCGAGGCAGGCAAACAGTTCTGTAAAGCTCGTAAGATTCCTGACCTACCTTGCTGTTCAGCACCGTGCTGAGGTCGGAGACCCTCCAGTTAGGCGCAAGCCTCTCTCCTATGAGCTCGGCAGACTTCTGGCTCTTCGTGCGGTGGTCGGCCTGGGCGGATAACTCCCACCCTTCCGTCTCCTTGAGATACCCAAGGTTTTGGTCCTCTAAAGTACGAGTTGCCTCCTCGTCGTCCTCGGTGCGCCTGTGAAAATGCGACTTTCCATGCTTGGACTTGGACGAAGACCTATGCTTGCATTTTTTGTGATGGGTCGGGCCGGCAGCATCGCCTTCCATAGCCTGTGATCCAACTATATCGATGCTCGGGGAAGCACCATGTGCGTATCCAGGAGTGGGATCGTGGGGATGGGTCTCCTCGCTACAGATCTCAATCGGGGTCTTGGGCCTAGGCATCTCGGCAATAGAAGTGGCAGAAGTATCTGGCTCTGGTCGCCGAGGAATAGACCGATCTGGAGCGCGATCTGCTGCATTGGCAGATTGCTGGATAGCGCGTTCTCTAGCAGCTCGCTCTTCACGAGCCTGAATGCGTTGGACCATGCGAGCTTGCATGACTTTGGTCTCTGCAAAACGCAACCCCAAGAAAGTTAGCAAAAAGGAGGAATAAAAGTATGCTGAAGAAAGGATAGTGAATCATCTAATGACCCAGTGATGGGTACAGATGCCCGAGACAGGCAAGCGAGACAGAAAACTTCTTTAGTCAGCAGCTTTTTTGGGAAAAATGGATTAGAGGTAAGACTATTGATCAAGTCCCCATCTAGCCCCTCACTTTCAGTGACTGGTTCGGGTTTATCTATAGACCATTTAAGGTGGAAGGGCCATTTTTGACCAGGTGGAGGTCGCACGAAAATAAACCTATCCTTCCACGGACCAACAATGGACCTAAGGGGTTCTAAGTATCTACAGTGCCTACGGACGGTAAGGTACAAAAAACCTCTGTTGGCTGACCTGGTAGTGGGAGTGAAAGAATAAAGTGACTAGAAATTATCAAAGCTAGGGTTAAGGTGAAGTGCTCGCATTATTACAATAAAAAGAACAATGTGGCTAATAGAATTGGGGGATAGTTGCATAGGATTTAGTCTCAATCCCTTAAGTATACGAGCTAGGGGGGGGGGGGGGCCCCC
>NC_026149.1:10211790-10223660 GCF_000512975.1 Sesamum indicum | reverse complement strand
CACAAGTGAAGCGGAACGGGGGGGGGGGGGGGGCACACCAGCCTCAAAATGACTAGTTGATAATGAACAAAAGCACCTAGGTGGTGTGTGCATACAGTCGAAAGAACGGGGGATCAAAACTTCAAAATCGTGAGGGATAAAAAATTTCTCCTTTATTTGGTGAATAGTTTGCTTCGCCTTGCTTCCTATACCTATCCAAGGACTATTATCTAATGCCTCTTGAAATCTAACATGCCTAGGCATTTTGTCATCAGAAGAGTTATTGAAGCGATTAAACCTAGACCTCGATCTAGACCTAACTCTAGAGGGTCCCTCGGAAGGTTGTTCCTCATGCATAGGGGAGGTCTTAGAAATAGAAAAGGAAAAACTCGAATTAATGGAAGACATGGTACCTTGTGAAGGACGGAGGGGCGGGTCGCTGGAGTTTTGGCAACAATCTCAGAGATAAGCAAGCTGAGCACACGGATTTTGAAAAGGAGGGGTTTATATAGGCAATTGTATGGGAAGGCGCGCCCTAACAATAGCGCGCGGATGAGAGACGCATGTTAGTACGGCGATTGGGGTATCCGCTGGATTATCGACACGTGGCTTCTTTGTTAAATGCGACGGTTAAGGAATCAATGGTGACGTTACATCCACCAAGGGACCGTTTCAACTCCAAGTCTTGGAACAAGATTGACACCGCAACCCAGCGGATTTCTATTAGACCTCTATTGAAAAGTCGGTTGCTTTGACTTCTCCCAAATGTAATAAATTATATTTGAAAGAAGTGGGGGAATTGTGATAGGGATATTATTGAAAGGCAAGGATTAACAGAGATCGAAGCTGATGGTCGCATAATAGATCATGTGTTGATGGAACAAAAAAGCATTTAGGAGATCGCACGATAAGATCGTTAGATCGAATGTGTTTCATTGTGGCTTGATGACGTCTCTATTGGGTCGGGCGAATTCAGATCCGACCAGCAAATTGACCCGGACAGATGTTCACCCCTGAAGCTGCTTAGTCATTGAATGCATGGCCCTAAAGGTGACACCTGTTCAAGAGTGGGCCCACAACCCCACTGCCTATAAATACTCCTACTTGCAGAGAGAGAAGGTATGCTTTACACACACATTTCACCTACATATTCAGATCGCTACTTTTTTCTTTCGATCCTTATCTGACTTAAGCTTCGGAGTGTCATCGTCGGGACGAACCCGACTAGCTTAATCTTTGTTTTACTTCCAGATCGTAGGTTTGGGTCGGTGACGAGGGAAGGTCGCGGTCGTAGATTATGACCAAACGTGATCGAGGTGGATTAGTTCTTCTCGCCGAAATCGGGTTGGCATCTCCTATTAAGTAGTATGAGTACAATTAATATGCTAAAAACAGACAACAAAAAACTCAAACTACTTGAGACATGCTATTTGATCTGGGACTAGATGTGGCGCTCTTCGTCGTGCCAGCCTAACTTCTCCTTCTCCAGGATTTCTTTAATAATATTTTACGTGCTTTTTGTGTACATGGGTTTCATTGTCTTGTTCACAATGTCAGTTTTCAAATGGTTCCTGCATTTGCTTCTCCTGAATGTTTCAAATTTAGAAGGCTAAATTTACTATATATTATGATAATCTTTCCAGCATGGAAAGTTTTCGGACGAATTAAAATTGAATGTACCTTAGTTTAGTCATGAAGGCCATTCAATGGAAGTTACATTGATAAAAATCCCGCTTTTAAGTTGTTAATCCGGTATGGACTATGTCAGCATCAGTATCTTTCTGGCATCTGCAAGTTTGGAGAGTCTTTTGTTCAGTAACTAATATATAGGGCAGTTGGGGGTAGGGGAGTTGCTTTGAGATGAGAAAGAGAACTGTAAAATTATATGGCCCAAACCAAAGGCTGGGCCTCTTACTTGGACGGCCAAATCACTTGCTGGCCCACTGGGCCACCCAATCCAACGACCCGACCCATTACAAGGTTTGACCCGGCAACCTTACTACTTAAACCTAATTCTGCCAAACCCTAATTATTTTCCCCCTCATTCCATCGACTGCTCTTCTTCTTCATCAAACTGGCCCTTTGGGTTCTTCACTAACTCCTTGTCTTTTGTTCTCGCCTCTTCTCCAAAAATGGCCATTAGCAACCCTTCAATGAGCAGCCTCTTTATATGGCTAGTTCATTGCGGATCTTGGATAGCTAACTGATATCTCTCTCTCTCTCATCTTCTATCTTCTCTGAAAAACCTTAACAGCCTTTGTGGCTTGACCTTTGTGGTTTGGACTAAAAGCCTTTGTGGCCTTTCCTTAGTGGATTTTGGGGTGGAACCTTTGTGGTTCATAGAAGCCTGTGTGGCTTAAGTCATTTGAGCAACCGGTAAAAGGTTGTGGCCTTTGGCCTCGGTAGGCCTTGGGTCTTAAGGCTCTGAACCGTGTTCTTCATATATCTGTTTATGTCCCCTTTTACATTACTGCTGCATTTCCCCGGTTTACTACTTGTAAGTTTATTTTTGTTATATAGGGCCATTGTAATTTGTATTAGAAAGGTGTATAATAATCTTTAAGTTTCGGTAAATCTTTGTAATTGTAATTTTGCCGGAGAACTATCCACACACAACAAGAACAATATCTAAAGAAAAAGACAAATCCATATCATCTAATTACTGAAGTCAAACTGGTGCGTTACAATCTCTTTTTATTGCAAATATAATTCTGTCATGTGGTGGATACCACCATTTAATAATTGCTTTCAACCAACTTTTGAGGAGGTTGCAAATCTGCATGCATCCTCTTCCAACGTCAATGAATATCAACTAGTGACCTCATCAAACACAGCTGGGGTGCCAGTCCTTTCTTCTACTGTACGAGATAATTGCTCTTTTCTCATAACACGGTTCTTTGAATCTTTTGTGTTACCCATTCTTTCAGACTTTATGACAAATACTTTTATGGAAATGCAGTTTACTCATTTCATGTTTGTAGTCTCTAGCTCTTCTCATTTCTGGCTATGTGTGGTCCTTGGATTTTAGCGAGGAAAACAATACTAAATTTTTTATCGTTTGAAATGATATACATTGGGTTTAAGTTTAGATAATTCGTGTATATGTGATTCATGCACTTCGACGCGAAAAAGAAATATGAAGTTGTTATTCGTACATCTTTCGAGCGGGCCTAATTGGTTAGATCATGGGACACTATTATGAATTTGATGGACTTCAGAAACAATACCTTTTGCTGAACTAAAAAACTCAATGAAATTTATCTTGATCCTTCCCTTTACTTGAATAATATCAATGTTGCATATTATTAAGTGTAAAAAAGAAGGCTTGTCTATGAGGTGAAAAATACTGAAGAGACGTGTGCAGGGACCTCTAGCGTGTAGCATTTTCTGGTCAATAACCTGTGTAATTTTGTTGATTTGTGCGTTGTGATGCTACTAAACAAAAAGTTTAGCGTTAATTTAGCCTTCAACCAATATTCTTTTGGTTGTTCAGGTGATTATGGAAATTCCATTATAACTTATGCTAACTATAAGTCAAATGCTTCTTTGGATGTTTTTCCCCGATATCGTACCAGTGGGTCATCCTATATTTTGACATTATCAACTCAACCAATCCCGTAAGTGGTCTCATAAGTGGATCTGTTTCATATTTTAGTCCCACATTCAGGTTAATTGCACATTTAGTTCTATATGTGGATGTTTTTTTCTGATTTTAGAACCAAAGGGGATATTCCGTCAAAAAAAAAGGAGGCTGGCGTTAAGTTTTTAACGGAATTCCCCTTTGGTCCTGAAATTAAAAAACAATCCACATATGGGACTAAATGTGTGAATTGATTTTAGCGTAGGACTAAAATTGAAAACAGGTACAATTATGTGACAAAAAATGTAATTTTCCCTTTATTCAAATTCAATCAAAACCATTCTCATGTAATCTAAAGCCTATAAATTTGGTGGCTGTCTAAATATGATTTCCACCTTCGGAGAAGTCCAAAATGTTAGACAAAGGGCAAAGAAGACAGTAGATGAGGGATATGGTGATGATGTTCATACAAAATCCCAATCCCGCGTACATTTCTTCAACTTGGCGTAAACCCACTCCTTTGTTGTCAACACAGAAGAAGTGTAGGCGTTGCTCTCCGTCTTCTTCCTTCTCTCTCCGCTGCTCCTTTTCTTCTTCTGTATGCCCACGACCACCTCTCAGGTGCTCATTCTCGCTTTTCAAATTTGCTAAATTTTTTCCCAAGTTTTTGGTATCTAGTTTATCTATACTGCGTGGGTTTTTGTCTTCTTCTTGTTATTGTTGGTTTGTATTTGTAGATATGCAGTTCTTGGTGCTGGCTTTGCTGGGTTATCCGTCGCTTGGAATTTGCTTCAAGTACTCTTTCTGTCTCTCTCATTGTGTGTGTCTGTGCGTGTGTTATCACAGAATGATACTATTCAAATTGTGTGCAAAGGCAAGACGTCAAGAGTGAAATTTTCGCCTAGTTTCGTAATAAACGGACAATAGATTCTGTGTTGAGAAAAAATGTGGCATTTTTCCATTCTCCCTCTATGCAGATGCCTCTATTTGTGATGATTTTCTGAAAAAATTGTCAAGGCTCGCAGAAATCATGATGTGGTCGGCTTTGCATACTGGGAAATGTAAGCATAAGGCATAGTCAACTTGCAGATTTCGTATAGGACTGATGAATGTGGTTTCAAGCTTTTTATATTAACTTGTTTTTTATTGGACATTGATAGAATAATGTTTCAAAGTGAAGATTTTGATGCCTTTTGAGAGCAAAGATATATTGATAGTCCTACAAAGATGAGATACTTTATGAAATAAACTGAATTTTATTCTGCGCCTAAAGTGCTCAAGTATGAGTAATGGGGGAAACGAGCTCTCAATTCTGTATTATAGTAACAGTACTCAATTTTTGTTTGTTCTGATGGGCATACTTGTCGCATACAGTTTCCATGATTTAGTGCTGTCCATGAAGAACTTCATCAGTTTTGCGTCCATATGTTCTTCTTTTTTTTAATCCAGTGTTTCTGTATTGATTGTTCTGAAGATGTATTGCAGCATGGTTCTAGGGAATCACATCTTTCTGTTGATATCTATGATGAAGTTGGTATCGGTGGAGGTGCATCTGGAGTTGCTGGTGGACTGCTGCATCCGTACTCCCCAAAAGGTCCGTACCACCATTCTACTTGTCTTCATCTTTACTGCTGTTATTGGCATTTGTTTGTTTTATCCTAAATACCTTGTAGATGCATTCAAATGTTAACAACAATTGATTAAATACCTGAGTAAGTCACCATACTTTCGCAGTCAAGCTTCTTTGGCGGGGTGCAGAGTGCTGGAATGAGACTTTAAATCTCTTACATATTGCTGAAGGTGCACTACTTAAGCTAGTAAACCAGGGAAAATGTGAAACTCTGGAAAATAATGAGTCTCCTATAGTCAGGAGAAGGTTTTGCAATTCCCCTATGGCTTTTCCTATATATTCCAATTACATACTTGCAGAATGATTGGTAATTACTTGTGTATGGGGACACTGTGGACCAATATTTGCTGCATGAAAAGTTCATACTAAATTCTAGCTGGAGTGCATGTGTTTTCTTCATATTTTGTAGATGGTTTAACGAATAAGTTTATGTTTTGAGTTAGTTGTTGCACCTGGAACTGGGATTAACTTTTTAAATTTCAGAGGGATCTTAAGACCAGCAATCAATTTGAAGAACATGAAGATAATGACAGAGGTAAGACCTTCTGAGCTGCCAAATCAAATTAGAAATGTTGGTTTGACTTCTTATCAGTGGCGTCTCATCTTGTTTTCATGTGTAGAATGCTCAGAACTGTATTGCCAATTGCAGAATAGAGCCCATCCATGAGGATGCTGCTCAAAACCTTGTCCCTAACTTGTCGGTACCTTTGAACTTGGCGTTTTTTATGCCTCAAGCATTGAATATTAATGCTCAAAGCTACCTTGAGGTTAGACAAAAAGTCTTAACTGGCTTATCTTTTTCTATTGTTTTTTGACACTTAGTAAGCTTTTTTCTTGTAGGGTCTATACTTAGCATGCCAGAATCTAGTAAATGACATGTCGACCTTAGGTCATGTGCATAGAGAATTGCATTTTCACCAGAAATCTGTCCAGAGTCTGCTAGATCTAGCAGGTAACTCGTTCTACAATTGTTATTCCCACACAGGATAGCCACTTTTTTATCCTATTACTGTTGTTCTGGAAATAATTTCGTTCCAAGTTTATAAAATATTTTGACTAAACTGGATTATTTTTAACAACCCCTAAAAAGGTGATTAGTTATCAAGGAGCTTAACTTGATGGTGTTTCCAAGCAGCACAAGAATTTTTTAACCTGGTTCGAGATGCTACATGCTGTCAGTGTTATTCTTGTCAATTCTGAAAAATAAGAAAAGCCAATTCTACAGGGGAATATGATGCAGTGATTATCTGCCTTGGAGCCCGGGCAGTGTTTTTGCCGGAGCTGTCTGGAAAGCTGCCACTGAGGACATGTAGAGGCATCATCACTCACCTGCAACTTGGTGATGATATAAGGTAAATTTAATGCTACTCGCTACAACTAGGTTTACTGCGTGGCTTATACTAGGACAAAAAGATCGTCGCCACAAAGAAATGACCATTAGGACAAGCTAGTCAATTTTGCACTGCACTCACCCGAGTTTTATCATGATGTCCTCACCTAGTCAACAAATTCATTTCTATTTTAAAGTTTTAAATTCAATTTAATTCTACATCAAACAGCTTTGAGTATTGATAGTATTCTAAAGTTCATAGCTTCTTATCCATTTGTTGAAGATGTCTTTGAACTGTTCATTTCAGAGAAGAGTATCCGAAGCATAGTCCCTCTATTTTGTCCGATGCCTGGCTTGCTGTACATGGAGCTCGCCGTATGGATTTGGGATCAACATGGGACTGGAAATCGATGGATTACTCTAGAAATGTCACCACAGATGAAGCTTCCAAGGCAATGGAAGTGCTACTCCCAAAGGCATCTTCCATATATCCAACCATTAAAAATTGGACCGTAACTGGAGCAGTTGGTGGACTGAGAGCAATGCCACCACTCACGGCAGATGGATCACTTCCACTTTTGGGTTGTATAGACAACTATGTTGATGGGAGTGCGACTTGCAAATATTGGCTATTCACAGGCCTTGGTGCAAGAGGGCTGCTCTTCCATGGTTGGCTCGGCAAACTATTGGCTCAGGCAGTGCTCTCCCATGACGAGAATCTGATCCCTTTTGAATTAACGTTGTGGAAGCATAAACTGCATCAATAAATACAGAAAAGAAGACGGTATATTCCATGGTGATCTCCACAAGGAAAAGAGAATGTTTGTAAAGATGCTACCAGAAAAGTTTAGTCAAGCTCTTGTATGAGCTTGTGAGCTGAGACTGTTTGCCATCAAGCAGCAGAGTACCATGCAAGTTCTGAAGTTATGCTAGACAAAGAATCTTGCACTTGAGATGCCATATGACCTGAGCCGTTGGGGTATCATGACGGCAGCTTTGCAGTAAACTGAGACCTGACAGTGATCTTAAACTTTCTGTGCATGAGGAAAGTGAAAATCTTGATATCTGGATGAATGTTCATTGATGTATTCGAAGAGTGTCCATGCAACCTCCACTGTGGGCACTTTGGAGCTGAAATTGTTCTTTATGATCGTTTATTTCCCGCATGGACTGCTGAACAATGTAATCACATTTCAATTTTTCAACAAAATTATCCCATAGTTTGAACACTTTTCACGGCTGTGGGTCTACCCGGTTACAGCACCCACCTGTAATATCTAATTTTGGCATCTTATATTTCAATTACTTGTGTGATCAAATCAAATGTTTTGTGTTTTCAAGTTTGCAGATACGTTGTTCTTTCTTCTTTTTGGTTGATTTTGAATATCAAAACTTAGATAAACCATACCTTACTGTCAATAATTTAAACTAATTCTGCATCACTTCAGCTCCGGTTAACATAGCTTACCGCTGTATTGCCTGCCTTTACTGACAGAGGAGACTAAATAGACTTTAGTGCTCGTGGCTGAACAAGCAGATGATCTGGGCATCTAACGAAGTCCCGTCACAGCCAATCCTTGTGGAGAAGGCAGCTTTTAGCAAAAATTACACTTAATTACATTGAGCCTCTTACTTTTTTCGATTGGTTGCGACAAGACATCCTTTTCTGGTCAAGGTATCCACGGGCCCCATTCCGCTTTATCTAAGCTAATTTGAATCAGAAGCTGTGTAGGAGAGAGGACACCATATTTAACTAACATTTTTTGTCTGGTGTAGAGATAACAGAGAAGGATGACAGCTTTCTATTAGGAACGTAGCATAGAAAGGGTTCTGCGCAGTGAACTAAATGATCTAGCCACTATTCTCCTAATAGACTAAGGAAACAAATAAAAACTTATCATGAAAGGCCAAAGGAATAGTCTTAGCACAATTCTCCGCTGTCACCCAGTTACAGAAAAAAAGAAACAAAATTCTCACGCTTCGATTAAAAATAAAATGCATGCAAAGAAAGTTATCGAGACACGAACAGCAGATATTTTTCTTTTCTAATATTATAAACTTTTAAATGAAAGAGTGATCAAATAAATTCGTCTCCAAAAACAAAATTATTTCAGTTGGAGGATATAAAGTGGTGATCAGATCAAGAGGAAATGGCAAAATTCTTGCTACATGTTACTTCATTGTTGCCTAAATATTTAAGAATTCGTGGATACAAAGAAAAGAATAGTGATGAAAATAAAGAATGGAACACATAAAGAGCAAACACACTTGCCTGCAATAAAGTACAACAACTCAAATGAGACTATTGCACGATACAAGGCACGACTAGTGGTTTTGGGCAACAAGTCAGTCAAGGGGCAGGATTATAATGAGACATTTGCTCCGGTTGCCAAAATGATGATTGTTCGTACGTTTCTTGCAGTAGCAGCTGCTAAACAATGGTAGTTACATCAAATGGATGTGCATAATGAATTCTTGCATGGAGGAATGAAAACTCATGGCATCCACTCAATCTTCACATTCATCATGCAGAGCTTCGAAACAGACAATAGATGTTTCCCGAACCATCTCATGATCAAGTAAACATATTACCTAAGATCCTACAACAATGTCACAGCTTCATGACATACATTCCAAAATGTCATCAAGCTTATCTCTTGTAACAGTCAAAATGATACTTCCAAAAATATTAACTCCTCATGACAGAGTCCATATATAAACTTGACCTCCACTTGTGGCACTTGCAAGCATCCCCATGTTGTATGGATGTGCATCAAGCCGGCATGGAATAGCGGATATGAGATCACTTTCCAAAGTAGCTACAGTTTTTGTATTGGCAACAGATATAACATCAACTCCTCTCTTCATATTACCAATGTAGATGGACGAGTCATCCCAGCCCCATATGCCTCTGTTTCCACCGGCACATTCAAACACAAAGAACAGAAGAATGAGTGCTGTTAGTGATTAACCCCAAAATCTCAAATCTGTTGAGTCAAACTACCCAGCAGTTCATGAGTTTTTTAGTAATATCATTTGTCAATAAAGCTAAATATGGCAAACCAAGGATATTCTCATAGTGCTAACTACTGCAAAATCACCGCGACTGAGGACAGGATAAGTTCAAGCATATAATAGATGCATTTTAGTTGTCTGCATCAACCTTCACAAAGACACCTTTGCTTTAGAGCAAAGAGTTCCATCATAAAAGCACAGTGTTAATAGAGTCATAACTTACAATACTCTGCCTTCATTATGCTGTAAGATTTAGAACATCAAAATCCAATATGCACTTGTTCATTTGGAGAACAGACCCAGACTAACTAAAAAATATTAAAACCTGTTCTGTAATACTGGCTTCAAAGAAAAAGAATGTAACACATCTCCTGAAAAGAGGCACTACATATAGATAGGATTCCAGCAAAACGTTATAAGTAAAGACCAATTACATAAACCTTTTTGACAGAGATATGATACCTGAATGTTGAAATCCACCTGCCTGTCTGGTTGTTATGACATGCCATAGATAAGTTCTCGTAATTAGCTCCACTTAACAAGCCAACTTTGTCGTCAAGACTGTGGGAACAGATAAAGGAGTATCATCCTCTGAACAAGTTCTTTGAGAAAGAAATGCTTGCAGCCACTTAATCAGATACAAGAACATTACTTTGCAGTAATCAGAATTTTTAGATACAATACACATTGTGCTATATGCTTACTGCCTTGTACTTTATCTATAATCTCCAATAAATACTAAGATTATAAAGTTAAAGTTTAAGGCTGTTAAGAGCAGGAGCGAGAGTAACAAGATCAAAACCAAAACCAACGTAGCTAAGATCTGATCCAGTTCTAACTCATATACACCGAAATGATCTAGACTTGGATGCTTTTACAAAAAAAGAAATTAATAATTTTGCTATGTTAAGATATGCAAGAACAACAGTTTCATCAAATTTAGAACCTTACAGACGCTGGAAAGATTTTTGAAGGAGAAAACTACATTTTTGTGCATGGTCCCAAGTGCTATACAAAGATTTTTAAGTTTTATATACAAAATGCTAAGTGCACAGCCATTGCCAAAAACAAAACAGCAATTACTATTATTGCAATGTGCATGGTGCCAATACATACCTTGTCGTTGCCAGAAACTTCCCGCTAGGTGAAAAGTAAGCAGAATGCACTGCTCTTTTATGACTAACAGACTTCAACAATTTTGGTTTATTTGCATGCATGTGTCGCAAGTCCCAAATACAAGCCGTTCCATCTGAGGAGCTTGTAGCCATGATTTTCTCATTTTCTGCATTGAAGTCTATTGTGTTGATTCTATCTTCATGTAAATCGCATGATAACCAAGATTTTCCTGCTCTTACATCCCACATATATACTCCTCCCTTGCCCTCGCTAAAGCATAAGGTGTTTGTGTCACGTGGACTCAGCGACATAGAGTATATGGGGTACTCACTTGAATAAAGCATATCAAATACTTCTTTCTCCACATCCATCAACCTGATAAACCCATCATAGCACGAACTGTACATCTGCAAAACAAGAATAGGCATTTTGCTCCATTAACAGTGTTTGTGCATATACTAAAATATGACATTGATATATAGGAAATAATCCCCAAATTGATTAACAGTATGAGGCATCACGAAGCATATTGTGACCAGGGCAAAATCAATCCCCAAATTGATTATATATCCAAACTAAATGCTTAGTTTGACCTAATATACTAGTGTTTCTCTGCACTTAGTCATCAGTTAGATAATAATACATCAGAAATTTGTTTAACTTCTTTGAAGATAAAAATACAGAACTTAATAACGATATGCATGAATAACCTATCTCACTAAAATATCAATCAGGAACTCCCTGATTTTGTCATTCTGAGTAAAATCCCTGAAATGAACAAGTGTTCCTGCCAAAAGTACCAGCGTCAAACTATTTGAATCAAATTTAGAAGCCAAACTTAAATTCTTGCATAAGTTCGCATGCAAGTAGTTTTAGATTAATTCCCATGCAAAGGACTAAATTCATGTAAAAAGACAATTTTTCTCAACAGAGTATAAAATTCAACCATGCTTGGACTATTCATTCAAGTTAAGCTCTATGCATGGTGATCCCAACTCTCTACATGGGCAAAGCAACATATTGTTTTCAGAGTCGTGTACTTTGTGGTATAATAAATCATTATTAGGAATCCACACCTTTGATACGGAACAAGGGTCTATTAGAATTCCAGAAATAGGCCCGGAATGTGGGTGATACAAGTAAATCCCATCACCATCCTCTTTCTTGCTGTTAATGTTCCAAAACCCAACATCTCCAAACTTGTTTCCAACAACCACCAT
>NC_026149.1:10191896-10211758 GCF_000512975.1 Sesamum indicum | reverse complement strand
GAAAAATATCAAACTCATAATTCTCCCTGGCACCAACCTTGCGACATTTTCAGGCTTCAACTGCAATTCCTCCACATCCACTGAACCCCACGACCGTTTTCTAGCTTTGAATGTCTCAAAGTCCTCACTTTTCTCCATATTATCAATGGAATCACAAGGAAAACTATCAGTCTCACTCAATACAGATTTTTTAGTACATCGCAAAATAGTCTCTGTGAGATTCTGATCCAACCCATCATCACCAGTGTATGCGTCTCTCATTGCAAACGGTCCCGGTTTTCTAGGGGATGCCCTGTGTACAGAGTGGGAATTCAACTCAGGCACTTTCTTAATCTTCTTTTCGTCATCGGCATCATCAGTAAGGCCACCGGCAGTAGCAGCATCAGGTGGCACCCCACGAGTCCTCAGCGACCGACGCAGAACCACAGGGGTTTCAGTTTTAGGCTTCTTCACCGGAGTTCGTTTATAAGATTTATTCTCAGCCCTGCCAAATCACATATTCCTCAAGGGTAACGAACACCATCATAGATACTAAAAACATATTCTCAACTGCAGAAACACATAATAAAAGAAGCATCTTTTTGCATAGACAATTCCTCGAACAGATAATACTTCAACCATTACTTTGTAAGAGTCCCAATAAACCGCCATTTTTTTCTAAAATGTGGATGTGAACTCGGTGAAAAAAGGACACAACAAATCAAGCCCCCCCACCCAAAAAAAAAAAAACACACGCACACATGGAGAGAAGAAAACCTCTGGCGTTTAGCGGCAACGGAGGTGAGGTCGTTAAGCCTTGACTGGATCTTGAGCGCCGCCAACATCTCCTCGTTCCGCTTTATGTTCTCCATTCTCTGCCGCTCGTACTCCGTCATTTTCCCATTGCTCCCCATTTCCCTCTCCCTAGAAATCGCAGTTTCAATTAACCGTTTCCCTACGGGTACCGTCCAGAATCAACTGACTGCTCTCAGATCGATATCTGCGCCGGCACCAGTTTAGGCGGCGCGTGATTTTAATAAGACGCGGGAGGATCAGATTTGGCGCGAAAACAGTGCATGGGATTACGTGGCATGTTCCTGGCCGTGTCGTACGGCCCATGGATTCTTGCATGAGTTGGGCCTTTTTTTAACCATTAGACATGATAACATTGGGCCGGCCTCTCTCTCCCAACTCTACTGAGTGAATGAGGGTATTTGGGTAACTGGGTGAGCTTATAAGAACATTAAAATATGGGATAATTACACTTTTTTTTTTATGAAATTTGGTATAATTATTTATATATTTCATGTGATTTTGAAAAATTATATTTGATATTTGATATTTATTTTTCTCTAAAAAATAGATTTGTTTCATTAACCAAAATTTATCGAATTTATTGATATTAATAAAAAAGTTGAATAGAAATCAATATTTATCCTCAACCGACTTATTATTTATTTATTTACCTGTCAAAAAAATCTCTTCTAACCAAGCTACCCTTATACATCTTCACAAGCTAATGTATGTGAGTAGGTACATCTTTACTGATAATTAGGTAAAAAAAAAAGTTATTTTTTGTTTGGAATAAGTCAGTAATAAATCAATTTAGAAAAAAAAAATATGGATTTTAATTCAAGTTTTTGCTAACAAATGGACCTATTTGTTAGAAAAGTATAGACGTTAAGAATACTAAATGTAATTTTTTAAATCACATAAAATTTATGTATAATTACACAAAATTTTAAAAAAATATGGTATAATTATCCCTTAAAATATTTTACAAACTTTTACAAAGAGTTTGGTATTTTCCTTTTCTTTTTTCTTTTTACAAAGGGAGTTTGTAATATCTAAAAATAAAATATTATAAGCTACTTAAAAAAAATAACGAGTTTTCATCTTATTTTGAAAATTTTTAATAAGTTGGTTCAAATTTTTGCATTTTAAATACAAATTTTGCATAAGTGGCATATTATAAACTCAATGATCTTATTTATCAAAATGCTTTAATAATTTTTTCTTTTAAAATATGATTTGACATCTTATAAATTAAAAAAAATACTTTATAAAATATATGAACTTGCAAGATTTTATAAAATGAGTTCGGCTAAACATCTTATAAAGAATGTATGATTTAATAAAGAGAACTAGCAGTATCGGCATACTCGATCACATATTCACATTTTTTAAAAGTAAAATTATAAGAATTCATTAAGTTTTTTTTCTTTTGGATTAATTTATTTCAAATTAAGGCTTCTGTTTGTTTATTTAGCTACCTTAAGTGAATAAATTTTAAAAATTAATATTATCTTCAAATTAAAAATTCATACAATATGTTTATATGCATAAACTTGTCTTTAAATTATAAATGAAAATTTAAAATTGTCAATCTTTTTATGAAAATAAGTAAAAAAAAAATGTGATAATTGCGCCTAAAATAATAGAAAGGGCTTACTAATAAAAAGAAATAAATTTAAAGAATATTTAACAAGCAGAGGAAAGAAAGGAATAATCTTTCTATAAAGTATTGAAAAACACATAACATAAAGTTTTAAATAATTTGAGTATATAAACTTTTTAGTTACAATTATATTTTGAACAAATTTAGGTAATTTATTCCTACAAGTATTTATGAATAATGTATTAATATCAACAGTTAGGAGTGTCTATAATGAATTTTCTGCTTAATACTCATCGAAAAAAACGACTTATTCTGAAAAATAAATACATAAAAAATTATTTTTCATAAAAATAAATAAATAAATAAAAACAATGGAGCACAGAGTAGAGCCCTATCTTTGAACATCTCTAAAGTTAAAAAAACAAAATGTTATATGTCAATCCTCCTTCACTTCCATGTTCCTCTCATCTTCACATTCCATTTCCCAAAACTGTGACTATCAATCAGCTCTTTTACACAGTGTAATGTTGTTGAATGGTCTCAATGTCAAGGCCCTTCAGCTTGACGACTGACTCGACGTGTCCCTTAAGGGTGTGCAACTCCCTCAGCCTGTAGCATTTTTCTTGTAAGAATATAAAAGTTCGTTACTAGGAGGATCATTTGATCAGAATTTACAAAGTTTAGGCATTAGTGAAGGTAGTGCATGTCAAGGATCATATGGGATACCTTGCAACTTCGGCTCTCCTCCTCGCCTGCTCAGCGATTTCAGAGAGTTCACGGTAGTTCTTGTCGTGGAGGAGGGCGGTGGAAGCGTCAGGAGTGGAGAGACCATGAAGGGTACGTTGAGCCACTGCCCACTGTGCTTCTCTCTCGCCCTTTCCATAGTCCTTCTTGGTTGTGAAAGCAGTCTGGTTCGTCACAAGAGAGGAATCAAGAACATGAAGATTAATAAGTCAAGTGTTGGAGGAAATGTGGAGTTTAAGGTATTGTTGTGTTATGTTTTACTTTGTTCTCGATCATGGAATCCCAGGCTTTGCCACTCAAAGCAAAACGAATGATGAACTTTAGAATGTCGAGTGGGAAGTAGGTGATGATGCTGTAGACCCAGATGACTCCACCCCAGCCCCATCCGATGCCTTGAATTCGTGCAAACCCCCAGTGTGCATATACAGCGATAATTGTAGCCAACTGAAATCCCACAACTCATTGAACTTCAGTAAACTCGGAGAAACAAGTTAAAACGATAATAGTTTCTAGTTTTTTAAGAAATGACTTTTGGCTTTAGTGGGACTCACCAACTGGGCTAGCAAGAAAGCAGTAATGAGCAAGCAACCAGGACGTTCTACGAATGACCAGCTTCGTGATCTTATCACGAAGATGAGCGCTTGACTGATGATGCTCACTTGAAGGTAGAGGGCAGCAGTCAGCTCATCTGGCTTGCCCCTGAGAGATCTCACACCGAAGGTGTTCTACAAGCAACAAATTGTACGTCATTGATCAAATTTTCACATATTTTACATGATGATAACAACAAAACAAGATCAGGGTCTTGCATAAGAGAACTCACGGAGAAGAAGTCAGTGTCAGATGCCAGGTAGAAGAAGACCACGGTCATGATAGCCATGTATGTTCCAAGCACAATGCCAGTGCAAAAGATTTCCTGAAGCTTCCACGAGTCGGGCAGGGGAGACGGCTTCACGCGGTCTTTAGATATGGTCATGATGGTTCCATCATTGAGGACTGCAATGATCAAAACCATGAAAGGCGAGAAGTCAAACTTCCAGATGAGGGCAATTAGCAAGAATCCCATCACAATACGGATTGTGATGGAAACCGCATAAATGGTGTAATTCTTCATCCTCTGGAAGATGGCTCGGCTGGTTAGGACTGCGCTCACGATCACGCTAAGTCCAGGCTCAGTCAAAACAATGTCCGACGCGCTCCTAGCAGCATCAGTTGCATCAGCAACAGCAATGCCAATATCGGCCTTTTTAAGTGCCGGTGCATCATTCACACCATCTCCAGTCATACCACAGATGTGGTTTCTCTCTTGAAGTTTTTTGACGATCTCGTATTTATGTTCTGCACATCAAAAGACTTGTTGTTAGTTTTAACTTGAGAAGAGTTTCATGAAGTTCTCTGAGGGTCAATGGTTTTTAAGGTTACCTGGGAAGACTCCCGCAAAGCCATCTGCCTTCTCAATGAGTTCATCAACAGGGATTGAAGCAATGGACTCATCCTTGCTCTGGCCGAGAAGGGTAGAAGATGGGTACATGTTGGTGCCCATACCAAGTCTACGACCGGTCTCTTTACCGATGGCTAGCTGGTCACCGGTAATCATCTTCACATTGACACCAAGGTCAAGAGCTTTTCTGATGGTCTCGGCACTGTCATGCCTTGGAGGGTCAAACAGCGGCAACAAGCCAACAAATTCCCATGGTCCACCAGCACTCTCTTTTGTCTTCTCTGGGATCGTCTGGAAAGAAAGACATATACCCCATACTCAGAGTTAGTGGTTAAAGGACTATTTCAGTTAAGATGGTATATGTACTTTAGAATACTAAGATTCACCTGTCGTGCAACACCAAGAGAACGAAGACCACGGTTGGCAAAGTTGTCAATGATTTCATGAGCCTTCCTCAGATTCTCCCCTTTGAGCTCACAAAGTTCGATGATCTGTCATGTTTATGAAATAAGTTAAAAAAAGTGGGGTTGAAGTAGAAGAAAACAATGTATATCAATATGTAATAACTTTTAGGATTGTCTTTACCTGCTCAGGAGCACCCTTGCTGCATCTGTGCCAGTCTCCGTTGTTGTCATAATAGGTAATAGCAGTGCGCTTTTCCACTGGATTGAAGGGCAGGAAATGCACCTCTGTGATTCCGGCTCTTGCCTGAAAGCTCACAACAAATAGATTAATTAAGAAACCTAATCCATCAAACCTAGTAAAATTGCAACGTGAACAACAAAAAAGAGGCATTCTATGAATTATAATACCTCCTTTGGATCACTTAGCATGTTAACAATTGAAGCATCAATAGCATCCTGGTTCTCAATCCTGGAAGCCCTGGCAGCAAGCAAGACAACAGTGTCTGCATCCACACCTTTTGGGAATACTTCAATCAACGATTTGTCCACTGTAAGCTTGTTCAAGGTAAGAGTTCCGGTCTTGTCACTGCAGAGCACATCCATGCCTGCCATCTCCTCAATGGCAGTCATCCTCTTAGTAATGGCACCCTGTTGGGATAGCCGATGAGATCCGATAGCCATTGTCACAGACAAGACAGTTGGCATGGCAATTGGGATACCACCAATGAGCAGCACAAGTAGATTGTCAATTCCGTCTCTGTACTTCCTGTGCTGGATCGGGTACATCACTATAATCTCAACCAACATCCCCAATGCAATGGAGCAAATACAGAAGTTTCCAATGGAAGTCAACACCTGATAGAAGAGACAAACATCCAACAAGTGTTAAAGTCAAGCTACATTTTTGTCTAGTTCCAACGACTTAATTTTAATCCAATGGGAGATGCTACTGAGATATGCATGAACCTGCTGGAAGTGTCCGACATTGTTGGTGCTATCAACAAGATGGGCAGCCTTGCCGAAAAAGGTGTGGACGCCAGTGGCAATAACGACAGCCTCGATCTCACCTTGCTTGACAGTGGAACCAGAGTACACTTCTTCGAATTGGTGCTTGGTTACAGGTAGGGACTCTCCGGTGAGAGCTGATTGATCAATCTTCAGGGGATCACCCTCTAAGAGACGAGCATCGGCTGGGATAATATCTCCCAACTTGATACTGATCAAGTCTCCTGGAACCAGGATTGAAGCTTCCTGTTCACTCCACTTTCCATCTCTCAAAACCTATATTCACACAATCAACAAACACAAAACTGGTAATGATAAAAAGCAAGAGCAAAGATTAGTATCTCCAAGAGTGAAAAGTGAAGAAAAACTACCTTAGTTTTTGGGGCAAGGCCAGCCATAAGAGCAGCAGCAGCATTTCCTGCATTGTTTTCTTCAATGAAACTAATGGTTGAGTTGATAAACAGCAGGACAACAATACCGACGAAATCTGGCCAATCTGTAGGCTTCCCCTGCATTCAATCCACAAATATAGATTCTTTCACAACCCAAACATGCATACTTCAAGAGAATCTACACATAAAAACACAGCTAAAACAAAATCAAGAAAAGGGTTAAATCTAAACCATACCCCTCCATTGGCCAGAGCAATGGCCATGATCGCAGCAATCTCCATAACCCATGAGAGAGGATTCCACATAAAGCCCAAGAACTTGAGCAGTTTGTTCTCTTTCTTCTCCTCAAGCTTGTTGGGGCCAAAAATCTCCAGCCTCTTTGCCCCTTCTGCAGATGTCAAACCATCCTTTGAACATTTTAGCTCGTTGAACACTTCCTCAATCGGGACATGTTCCTGCAGACAGCAACCACACCCAAAATCATCACCACATTCTTGCACAACATCCATGAACTAAAGATTCATCTTTTCATAAAAAAAACAACAAAAGACAAGAGCCCACAACACTTACAAGGTCAACCGTCTCGTTCTTGATCGCTTCTAAAGAAATATCGGAGGCCATCTTTTCGTTGCTCAATAACAAGAAAAAGAGGAACCCAGTTCAGGAAGAAAGATTGAGAGGGCAAATAATCTCTCTATCCTCCTCCCTTATTATTTTTTTGTTTACACTTTTCTTTTTACACCTAGCTCTCTATTCAGCCCCCCATGCAATGAAAACACACACAAGAGGGTATTATTTGAGAGGCTGAGGTACTCAGAACGCCCATCAGACCCTTTTATACTATAAGGCTTCTGGTTTTATCTTGAATCCTCGTCCCCCTACAATGGCGGGCGATCAAGCTTTTTCCCAACCTCTAGTTTCTTTGGAACTCCTGAAACATGTGTGTTTATTGTGGGTTTCCATTCTTTTCAAGAATTTGAATGTAACTGAAACTCAAACTTGCTTTATGACCACATGGATTAGCTGAAGACTAGGGTGGATTAATGTGGTTTAATATATCTCCTACTAAGAAAATAAATGTATGTGGTTTATGTGTATTTTATTTAGTTAAGTGTATTTGGTTTTACTTACTTTTTCTTAATGCTACATTGTAGCAGTAGTAATTTGTGATATTTTGCGTGTGTGTAATTTTTTGATATTATTTAAAATAAGGAATCTATGATTTTTTATTATTTAATATAATATATAAAATAATAAATTAATATTAGATTGATAAAAAATAATTATAAAAAAATAAAATATTGGAGAGAAAAAAAGATGCATAAAATAGGTAAATAAACAATCAATGTGCGTGGCACATTCAAATGAGTGAGCATAATTAAATAATTTTTTTAAAATTAATTCTTATTTTCAAAAGTGTTTTTTAATTGAAGGAGTTAAAAAACTGTTAAGATAAAAAAATTTATAAAAAGTTTACTTAGTGGAAATTAAGAAGAGTGGACAATTTAGAGATTTAAAAGAGTGGTTTGGGGAGATTAAAGTACATATGACACAATTGTTAGGATTATAATTGAGGAGATTATACATGTCATACTTAGTTATATCTTTCCCTCAATAGTTAGTACACGTGTTTTTTATCGACTTTGGAGGATCCCTTGGTTTGACGGGATCTCGACTGCTTGAACCGTATTGTTGTATTTCTCCTTTTATCTATTTTATGTAATTTACCTTTATCGAAAACAAAAAAAGAATAGTTTGAGGTTGGGGGTGTAACATAGTAGAAAGTAGAAAATTAATAAATAAATATTAAATATTAAATATTAAAAAGTATATAATTTACAGACAAAAGAAAAGGTGCGATATCAAAGGAGTGCTCTTACTTAATAATAAATATAGCTACAAAATGATATACGAAAAAAATATGAGACACCAATAAAGTAATCGTAAAAATGAAGCTCAATAAGCAACCAGTATGGCTCAGGACACATGGATGTTGATTGATGGCGCCCAATCATCATCTGCCTGTATTTAATTCAATCAATAGTTGTGTCATTTGGTTCAAACGATGCGTCCATTCAAGTAAAGTGATATGTTCTTTGGCTGAAATGATTGTCTATTAAGATGAAAGATTATAACCTTTCAAATGCATCTTTTTTTACTGGACATGTCCATTAGATGATACCTTTCCAACTTCTACAAATAGGCTCCCATATTTATTTCATTTTCACAAGTTCATCCCATTCAACTTGGAAGGCATTTTAGAGTATTTCAATGTGTTGCCAATAAAAGCATATAAAAGCATGTTGTATTTTATTAAGAGAGTTCTAAAATATTATTTAGTTTGCCGTTTTTTAAAATTTGTAATGCTGCTACTTTGAGATTGTAAGTCGTATCTTAGGAGACAAATTGCTGCTTCTATTAGAACCAAAACGGGACAATAATTGTCTTAAAAAAATAAAAAAGTTTAACTCTTGCCTCGACTTCATAACACACAAATTCCGCATATTCCTCATAGTTGGGAAAATAAGGAATATGCGGGATTTGTGTATTATGAAGTCGAGGTAAGAGGTAAACTTTTTATCTTGGTATTAATATATTTATTTTCTTAAATTATAATATTTTAGAAATTAAATAAAAAAAATTACTTTTTGCTTAAAATGTCTTTTAACTTTTAATTTTTAAAAACATTACTATTGTTATATACTATACTAATTTACTATTACTTATTGTTATCATCTAAATTATTATAATAGTATAGTTTATTCAATCGTAGGACTATATTGTGCTACAAATAAATGGATATATACAAAAATTAAGTTAGATTAAAAGGATAATTTTGTCATTATAAAGTACTCTAAATAGAGATATGTAAAAACTTAAGTACCAATTGGGGCATTTATAAAAACTCATGTATCACTCGGGTATCAATTATATCATTTGAAAAAATTCATGTATCAATTTAGGCGTAATTGCAAAAATAGTCCTGTAAGTAAAGGGGGTGGCGTTCTTGGTCCCGTAACTATAGGACTGACAATTTTAGTCCCGTAAGTTTCAAAAAGTTTGCAATTTTAGTTCTCCCCACAAATCTGGCCAATTTTTGGATAATTTTACCCTTTTCCAGCTTTAAAATGTGCAGTTTAGTCCAGTTTCAATTATTTTGCATTCTAATGCATATTTTTCCATTCATGCTCGTCAAGAATGGTATTAGAGCCTAGGTTTATTGAAGAAATATATGATTATATTATATTTTGGTATTATTTATCCACTAATGGAGGAGACTTTCAAAGAGAAAATGGAACCGAACGAAAGTTCGAGTTATTCTGAAAACAGGGAGTATTTTCAGATTCTGGAAATACAAAGAAGAGAATTTCTCATGGAAATTCTTGAAAAATGTGACAACAGTCCCAAGAGGATTGATCCAAAATTTCTCATGCCAGAAGAAAAACAAGAGTGGCTGAGAAATTTTGAAGTCCGACAAGTACTACCAGGAAATGCAGTGAGACGTATACATTCCACTGAAGTCCATGGTAGAATCCCAGCCAGGAGAAATAGAACGGGTAAATTCCTACATAATTTCAGTTTTAAAAATTATGACTAATTGGAAAGAACTTGAGCCGGATACATCAAAGATCTCCTAAGATCTGAGAGAGATACAAAAGATGGTTCAAGACTATGGACATAGGTTAATACATATACCTGTGAAAATAGAATCCTTGAGCCAAAAGGTGGACAAGGTCCTTAAGATCCTTCCAGATCTACACGAGGGACTTACAGATTCGAAGGCCACAGAGATTCCAAAGCCGAAGTCAAGAGAAGATCTGATTATTGCTTCTATTAAAACTATAAAATAATGGAAGTAACAAGAGCGGATCTATCAGATCTACAAGAATTGGCTGAATCTTTTTCCCAACTCGGGATCGTGGATTTAGTCAATATCCAAATGAATGAGATCACTCCAGCATTACTACCGTCGGAAGGAAGTACATGCTCTAATGAACCTCCACAGGATCAACCGATGAGGGAAAGTGCAGATTTCCACCCTAATACCACTCCAACATTTGTGGGAACCAGGCTAAAGGAAAATCCAGGGAGAAATCCAAAAAGTGTGCCTGAAAATACACCTTAGGCGAGGACCATGCTCCAGCCTTTACATCCATATGGCGCTATACTGAACCTGGATATTATCGATTTCCGAAATACCGAGAAATTGATAGACGAATGGATTGCAGCAATTAAGATAGCAGCAACTACCCTAGAGCTCGACAAAGAAAACTTCATAAAGCTTGTGGAGTTGAGCTTGGAAGGATCTGTAAAGATCGGACGGGATAATACCCCAGAAGATACCAAAGCCAGCATCCTTGCCGGAGATTCGAAAGGCGCGATAGCTGACCGGCTAGGAAGGCTCATCAAGATACACTTCATTGGAGATGGATATTTCGAAGGAAGTAGAGCAGAAAAGGCTAGAGAATATGCATAGGCTCTCTTCAGCCTTGAACTTAGAAGTATTTGCGCAGTAGATGAATACATCTATTGGTTTCGCAAGTACTTTTTCCAAAGTGGAGTAGCAACGGAAGTAGCAGCTCCAATGTTCTTCGCAAAGATATGCAGTCTATGGAGGAAAATGTTGATCCAATCATACAAAGTACCCGAAGGACAACTAGATTCAGTGGCGCGAAGAATGGCTTTCCTTAAAGACAAACTGAAGGATTGGTGTTATCAAGCATCCATCCAGAAGAATATGAAAAGATTGAGAGGTAAAATCAAACGAACCCCTCTCTGTTGTGATAACAATGATTTTCCAACTATTATAGGAGAATCAAGTGAGCCAAGGAAAAGGAGGAAGCAGAATAATGACTTCTACCCAAGGAGTTCCAGAAGAACCTTTTCCCGGCGGAGATCATGGTGGTCCAAGTCCAAAGCCAGAACATATAAATCGAGACAAAAAACAGGACCAGCAAGGGTTTCATCCCAAGGATCTAGACGAACAGATGCAAGATCCACTGGAAGAACCCCTATAAGAAGAACTTTCAGACGGGCCCATAGCTGAGCCAATGAAAGTTTCAAAGACTGCAATTGCTGAACCTGCGGAGCAAAAGAACATATATCTCCGGACTGCGCGCAGAAATGTGGTGAACTACGAAGATTTGAAGCCATAGATGACATCTTGGATGCAGTCTACTATGGCGGCTTGGTACCTATTTACCAATTCGAAGACCTTCCATCAGACGAAAGTGTCTATGAGGAAGAAATAGAAACTGATTCGGATGGATCTTCAACCGAGTCAGAATAATTACAACGAGGGAGATAGGCTTCAAACAACCGAAAGCCTATCAGGATTCTTTTCCAGAATGACGGTGTCAAACAAAATCATGTAAAGAATCATGCGGCAAGATTCCAACCTCAGCCCATACGATGGATTTAGGATTGGAGGAATTGGAAAAGTCTTGAACCAGATAGGACTGAACCAAAGGAAGCATCACATAATCTACAAAATAAGTTCAGGTGAGTTTGCTATACCTATGGAACTTACTGGTAATGTCATGGAAATGCAGTTAATTCCTAAAGAAGAAATTCTTGAAGAATTGAGTAAGCTTAGAGAAGAAGTAGCTATTACTATGAAATGGATCCACATAGGAACTATTGAAGTATTAATAAAAGCAACTTTTAAGGAAGGAATTGATTCAGAAATACATTTATCAATAATGGATAGAAGAATCAATAACTTAAGAGATGGTTGTCTTGGAACAATAATAGGTAATTGTATGCAGGAAAACTGATGTTTGACATTCATCCTAGGATTGTATACAACCTAGCAAACCAAGATTTTAGTAGAGTTTTAACCCTTCATCAAGATTTTAAAAGAAAAGATCTAATGAGAGAAGGAAATAGACCATATTCTATAACTTATAGAATTGCATATGCCCTTTCCAATACGCATCATTCAGATTTGTTTCTTAGGAAAGAGTATATTGAGATTCCTAGAATTTTCAAGGAGTTCGCCAAGGTCATGACACCAGATCCTATTAAGATACCTAGAATAGGTGGTGTTGATATCATCATAAAAGATCACCCAATTTTAGATAAAACACTTAGCTCTAAAACTGATTTCAGTAGTCGAATGTCCTTTTCGGAAGATAGGATTACAGGCTATAAAGGAAAGGAGAAAGAATTATTAAAAGCTTTAACTCCTCAAGAGATTAGGGTAGATAACGTAAAACTTAGATGCCCTGAAGGATGGAAAGAAATACAAGTTATATTTGACATCACTAAGAAAGAGAATTTTTTCCCTTGTGATGACTTATATCATTTGCAACAACCTATTGTTGGAAGATATGAAGGCATGTTAGAAATAGCAGGCCATGAAATTTTAGTTGCAGGTGTTGCAGGAAGAGAAAATGGGAATATGACTTTGGGGTTAAGTTTCCTCGAAGATCATAAACCATGGGGAAGAAAAGGTAATGGAATGGAATTCAGTCTTGATGGTGTCACCATAAGGATTGATGGTGTCACCATATCTGTTGGTATGTTGTATGATCAATATAAGACGGAGTATTTTACAGCTTATATTGATTCAGAATCAGGTATTTGTACGGCAAAACCTGGAGTTTTCCCTAAGGAAGCAAGGGAAACCTTACCCGTCATTGTAGGAAGGGATTTTTCACAAAAAATCCTGATACTCAATAAGGAAATACGAGAAGCCAAGATCATGATTGGAGGAGCGTTTGGATCACCCTGGTTTAGGGTAAAAACACCTCCTATTTACTTTCATGATACAGGTGCCGATATCTTACTAGGTAACAATTTCACTCAAACATTTGCAAGATATATGCAGGATAATCAAAGGAATCTGTTAATCTTTACTACTAACTGTGGTAGTGAGATACAAGTATTGCGAAGAGAAAATGCATTCAACAGGATAATGCTAATAAATTTTCGCAGCAAACGTGGTGATTTTGATGCCAAATTAACTCATCCAAAAATACAGGATAAGAGCAAATTTGGTAAGGTCCTTTTGTCTTTCAGGCAACAGGGACTCATAGACAACGATAGCTTCTATAAGGAATCCAAGGAGGAAATTCTAAATCTTAAAGAAGCACTACTGGGAATGAAACACTCGACATCAGCGAGAAAGTAGGCTTTCTCTTGAGAATGTCAAGAGGCTTATCCAGAGGAACTTCAGCGAAAATCCTCTGGCATGGTGGGATAGAAACAAGATCGAAGCTACTCTAAAGCTTAAGGAAGAATGCAAATATGAGTACATTCGATACAAACCTATCTAGATGAATATGGAAGATAAGAAAGATATGCTGATGATTATCAAAGAGCATATCAGTCTTGGACTCATCGAGCCTGGAATCTCTACGTACAGTAGCCCTGGATTTCTGGTAAGAAACCATGGCGAGATCAAGAGAGGTAAACCCAGGTTGGTTATTAACTATCAAGGCATTAATAAGATTTTAGAGTTTGATGGTTATTACATTCCTAGTAGAGAACACTTAATTGATTGCATTAAAGGAGCAAAAGTGTTTTCTAAAATCGATTGCAAATCTGGTTTCTATCAGATTAAAATGGAGAGTGAATCAAAGAAATTTACTGCATTCTCCACACCACAGGGACAATACATCTAGAATGTGCTTCCAATGGGTTTAGCTAATGCACCCCAGATATTTCAAAGAAAAATGGATAAGCTTTTCAAAGATTATTTTGAGTTCATGTTTGTCTATATTGACGACATACTAATCGCATCCAAAAATATGAAAGAACATATTAAACATCTTGAAATATTTTCTGATGCATGCCACAGAGAAGGATTAGTTCTTTCTGAAAAGAAAGCTACTATTGCTGTCAATAAAATTGAATTTCTAGGAAATTCTTATTGACGAAACAGGGATTGAGTTACAGGAGCATATTGTGGAGAAAATCCACAATTTTCCAGATGCGCTCAAAGACAAGAAGCATCTGCAAAGCTTCTTGGGAGTTGTTAATTTTGCAGGGATCTTCATTAAGGACCTTGCAAGATACAGAAAGGATTTCCGACCACTCTTGAAAGAAACGGAGAGTTCAAAGTGGAAATGGGAAGAAATCCACACAAAAAGGGTTCGTGAGCTAAAACAGGTCTGCAGTAACCTGCCAAAGCTTGCTATACCACAGGACGAGGATGAATTGGTAGTTTATACAGACGCCAATGATTATAGATGGGCAGCAGTGCTCATGAAGAAGACAACTACATGGGAAGAACCTTGTAGATATACAGGAGGGTTGTTCTCAGAACAACAAGCTAAAGTTTGGCACATCAATGAAAAAGAATTCTTTGCGGTTTGGAAGGCTTTTAAAAAATGGCCTTTATTTTTACTTGCCAAAGAATTTACTTTAAAAGTTGATAATACTAATGTTAAAGCTTTCTTAAAGAACAAATTAGAATCGAAAATAGAGAAAGCTCGTATTATCAGATGGCAGGCTGAATGCCAATATTATTGTTATAATATTGTCGTTATAAAATCTCATGAAAATATTCTTGGAGATTTCCTGACAAGAGATGGAGGCATCTGAAGCAAACTCTATCATGTTAAGACTCAAGCACCTTCGTGAAAACCTCGAGGAGCTTGACAGAAAGTTCGGACAGCTAGCAGTTAATGCCCAAGTTGCCGGACAAATTCAGAGAGCCAATCTAGACACTGTCCAGGTCGCAATAAGGAGTTCCTTACTAGCATCCACTTCGCTATGGAATGATCTACGAGAACCAATTCGGAAGGCGTCACTTTTGGGGATGACTCACAAGTTAAGGGAGCATGACCCAGAACATGCCTTTAGAGTATAGGGCTCTAGACCTGTAGCGTCGGATTCAAGTACCGATTGCACAAGGCTATCACCAGACTCTGGTGAAACGGTAACAATTGAATCACAGGAAGTGCAAACTCCTGTAGGTTCAAGTCAACCCAGCACCTCTGGGGTTAAAGAGGGAGAGATTAGCCTTAGGCCAATGACAGGTACCTCTAAGGCTAATACTAACGAATTAATATCTTCTTCTGCTTGGTAGGATTATTAGCGTATGTGGAAAAAATTAATTTCCCACAAAGGAGTCAACCCAAGCAAGACCATTATCGAAACATCCGAAAAATATAACAGAATCTGGATGTTAGAAGGGTCTAAACCAGAAGATGTCAGAGAATGGTATGATTATGGAGCCCTTGCTTCAGTTCATACTATGTCACCGAGTTTTCCGAAAATTTCAAAACTTCCGGAGTGGATTAGTGGAGCGATCTTTGATTTGTGGCAAAACAACCCCCACTTGAAGAGAGGCGATGTTCTTGAGATAAAATTTGTTTCAATAGCTCCAGAAACTGCAGGAAAGGGGTCTCATCCAGCATTCCATTTCATGAAGCTACAGAGACCGAATATGGTAGCTTTCAACAAAATCAAAGCTGCCCCAGGAGAAGCTCCCTTGGTATTAGCCATTAGTGAAGATAGTATCTCTACCAGGAGAGCTTGGGGACTATGGGTCTGTCTCATAGAGATGGACAAAGTCAAGTATCCATTCAAGATTTTCTCAAACAAAGTAATTGGATCATTCCTGTTAAATTCCATGACAGGGAAAAGCACGGAGTTTGCTGAAAGCTTATTCGAAAAAAAGAGGATGTTAATCTGGGAAAATAAGCTGTCAGCAACCGAAGCCACAAGGATGAAGACGTGCAACATGTTGCATGTTGGGCAATGGCATAACCATCTGTGTCTTTGCTGCGAAAAATAAGAAAAGCCCCTGTTCGGGATAAAGATTCGGGTTACGAAAAATAAACCCGAACCGGACCAAGACAAGGGAAAGAAAAATTTTTTTACCAAGAGAGGTAAAAGTTAAACGATGTAAAAGGTTGAAAGGATAAGACTGTTGGTAGAAAACAACAAAAGCCAACAGTCAACAAAACAAGGAAGACAACTGGAAGTCACATGGCCAATAAACTATAATGACCAATAGCTGGAAAGGACGGGGCGATGACGTATGCAATAACGTCATTTGAAAAAGACAATAGGATGACGGAAGCAATGACGTCGTCAAAAAATCAAGTTGGAGTCCGAGTTTGAAGTCCGTGGATGCCTATAAATAATGAGGCGATGAAGCAGAAGGGGATCATCAGAAAAATTTCTCCTACTCTTCAAAGCATTATTTTGAGGGTTTTCAATCTTTCTAGTATTTTAATCTTTCAGTTTATGGGGGTTTCCCCAACGAGTCTAGTCCTCTATCCTATGAGAGGCTAAACAGTTGTCTTCTCCAACGGAGGAATAATATCTATGTAATATTTCCTATATTTCTTCAATAAAAAGTTAGGCTTCTGTTCAACTTGTTTATCCAAAACTTTATTAAGTCCCAATATTGAAGTCCCTTTCACGCCCTAAGGTAGGAAATGAAATAGGGCTGTGCTGTTTGTTGCTGAAGGAGCCTAGTACCTGCGAACCATCTACTGCGGTAGTGTGGTTAGAAGAAGTCCGTAAAACCGAGGACTTGAAATACCCGGGAACAAGACGGTCAAAAAAAGGTATGAATTTATGAGGGCTTAGTTTATTTCGGAAGCATGTTGGGCCAAACTTGAAGCATGATAGGGGCTAAGGTTCATTTTTCGCTAGAAGGGCAAAATGGTCCTAAAATGGGCTGAAGGACCAAAATTGCGAAAATTCGAAAGATACAGGACCAAAATTACCACCGCGATAGTTAGAGGACCAAATTTGCCATACCCCTATACATACAGGACGAAAAATGCAATATTGCCTATCAATTTAATAATAACACTAAAGCTTGGGTACTAAAATCATTTTTACTCTTTACCATTGGATGAAATTGTAATATTTTTTGGATTAGTTTGAAATGATGGGTTCCTGTTAATGTATAAAATCATGTTGAATATACATAAGTAACAAAATGACCATAAAAATTTTTGAGGAGATTTGAACACGATGAACGACACCCGAGGATTGTGGCTCACTTAATTGTGAATGATTTACGAATGCGTATACTAAGTGTTAAGTTAGCTAACTCTGTCAGTACTTGTGCATTGTATAAACTTTGGCGTATCACTTGGCCTGTCGAGGATATCATATGATAGGGATACCTGTTGTACTATATTTTTACGTCATTTATGAAAATTACATTTCCAAAAAAAAATGACCATAAAAAATAGAGTAATTCATAGTACAAAGTAAATGATGATGTTCATCCCACGAAAGACATTAAAAACAATCACAAACACATTGTTCAAAATACATTATCATTTGAACACATCGGCTCAAAGCATCCCAACAATCTTAAACCGATTCATAGTATTCTGAACTTTGATTTAGACGTCACTACTTTCAAAACACCAATTCATAGTAGTTCGCAAGACATTCACTGTTGCTTGCCGGCTTCATAGGGGTTGACTTCCTTAACATCCCATTGTTTTTGCTTCTTATCTCCCTTGGTGGGGAGACTCCTAGCCCTCTCAAAAAGCTTGGTGGTAGATACACTGCTCAAAAGTGTGATGGTGGTTGTGATAATGATCTTACAACAAGCATTCAAGGGCCATGTTCTGTGTTGGCCAATGGTTGGGATCAAGAAATTGGTAGTTTGGGCACTAGTCGGAATAACGATTTTGCTTTCGTTTTCTTGTTTGTTCTTGTTGGAGCAGTAGATTGGGATGAACTTCCCTTGGTCTTCCTTTTCCTACTAGCTTGTTGTGCTAGAGGAACATCAACCTCCAAATCTTTACCTTTGTGCTATCAATTGAAAAATAAAAAGAAACTTAGTTACCAAGTAATCAACAAATAATATCTGACTAAAACATCAACTCATTACAGGACATGTTCTCTTGTTATGTTCTCTGGCCATTGCACAGTTTGCATCTCACCATGTTTGATCTCCTCATAGCATTAGGAGCCTCACCAGGTTGCTTTCTCCTATTTTCTTTTAGGCCTGTTAGGCATTCTTGTAACAATTGGAGGTAACAGATTGGTATGTTCAACCTCTAGATCTTGAGACTCATCCCTCCAAGAAACCATCCCCAAGAAAAATCTTTTAAAAACAGGTGCATGAGGAATTGATTGAGACTCATCTACATTAGATTGTAGGGTTACAACACTCATTTCATTATTTGCTAGGACAATTTTAGCATAGTAGGGACCTCCCAAATGACTTAGCATGACGCCTCTCTATTGATTCCATATACTTTTTTCCTAGCCCTATAAATCTACATATATTGAGGGTTGACACCAAATTTTTCAGCTCATTTTTAATTCCTTTAGGCTTCATTCCTGGGTTTTCCCTCGACACATTCTCAATTTTTCTAGCTATCCATTCAGCACTAGCCTCTTTCGTAGCATCAGACCTAACACGCGTGTGATTAGGCACATATGTCTGGAAGGTCACACCATCTACCAATAGTCCTTCACACTACAATGGCCACTCACTCTATTTTTTTATTCTTCATTCGCATTATTTTGAATCCTTCCCGAATCACAAATTCTTTTTAAGTTGTCCTAAAAGCTTTCCCTTTTCTAACGTAATTTTCTCTCTACCATCTGCCGGCACACTAGCATCCCTATTTCAGGAACCTTGAAATGGATCATCTTTAAAGTCAGAATCACTCTCATTTTTATTTTGACAGTTATCATCAGATATATATTACTCAATTCATTTACAGTTTGATGTGTGATTAAGGAAGGATCGCTGCTAAAATACCTGAAAAGCCCTTCATTAAGGGCATTTCCGTCATTTAAGCGTGGATCCGCATTTTTTCTATCGGTTGGGTCGAATGGACCCGACCCGGATCCATCCGCCTTCGAAGACCCGGACAATGATAGCCGTCCGATCGCGGACGTGGGCTAGTAGGATTAGACCATGTGGCTGGTCAACTCTGACCTGCTGAGCCCTATATATAGACTCGAAACGCCGTCATTAAAGGTACCTGTTATCATTTATTGTGATCGAACATTGAGATAGAACACTTTTCTCTCGATCAAACTAACTTGAGCGTCGGAGGGTCATTGTCGGGGACGTGCCCGATGAGCTCACTTTACTTGTTTCATTCTCAGGGAACCCAAAATTTGGTCTTGGAAGAATCAACAGTCTTTGTGGAGATCGAATCTTGAGATCGCCTAATTCGACCCAGATCAGTTGGCGCCGTTTGTGGGAACATCTAAGAATTATCACTATGGAAGGTTCATCGAGGAGAAATGCTGGCGAAGATGAAATACCAAGGAAGGGAGGAACGACCATTCACATGACGAAAGAAGAACTGCAGAAAATGATATAAGAGGCTAGTAAGAATGCTATCGTGGAGTACGAGAGGAGGACTGCGACCCCTGTGGCCAAAGAGACCGCCAGAAAACAATTATTTGAAAATGTTGAGCCCCAAAGAGAGTCGCGAGTGCAAGGCGAGCTGGAGCGCAGAGCTAGAAGGCCAGTCTCGTCGGATGCGGGGTCCAGCAGCCACGCTCGGTCGAAAAGAAAAGAGAGCCTGTAATTAACAGAAGTA
>NC_026149.1:10187898-10191878 GCF_000512975.1 Sesamum indicum | reverse complement strand
AATAAACAAATCGACGAGCTTAAAAAGCGAGGAGAGATAGTCCCACATAACAAAAACTCCCCTTTTAACAATGATATTTTGGTTCAGGTGGTGGAACCAGGATCTAGAGTCCCGGACTTGCCGAGATATGATGGAACAAAAGATCCTTATGAGCATATGGCAGCCTTTGACATGGTAATAAACTTATACAGACAACCGAGCCCCATCATGGCTAAGTTATTCGCTACTACGCTAACAGGACAGGCACAAGAATGGTTTACCAACCTACCCCAAGGGAGCATTGATTCGCATGAACAGCTGGTTCAAAAGTTCTCCTTCCACTTTGCGAGCCGGAGAAAGCAAAGGAGGTCTGCCACCCACCTTTTCACTATACTACAGAGGGATGATGAGACGTTGAAGAGTTTCGTTGATGATAGAGATCCAGGATCTGCGTATTGACATGATGGTTAGTATCCTGATCCACGGATTGAAAAAGGGTCCCTTCGCATCCGCGCTCGCACGCGACCCGCCAGCTGATGCCGAGCAGTTGATGGCCCTAGCTTAGAAGTACATTGACCAGAGGAGATGAACGCGATGAAAGATTATGAGCGGAGGGAGCGCGATCAGTTATACAGACGACCGAACGATACAAGGGAAACTGGAGGAAGCAAGCAAAAGCAAGAAAAGCCGAAGGAGCCAAAGTACATACCCAAATATCACAATTACAACCCGTTGCCGATGTCGCAGGAAAAAGCTTTGATGATGGTCGAGAATGCCGATGTTCTCAAATGGCCAAGGCACACCAGGTATACCCCCTCCAAGAAGTTTTCTAACAAATTCTGCAGGTTCCACCGGGAAATGGGGCACAATACAGAGGAGTGCTTCCAACTCAAGGACGAGATAGAAAGGCTAGTGAGGCAGGGGTACTTCAGAGATCGAGTTCCCCAAAACTGCAAGATTGGCAAAGAAGAGACAAGGAGAAGCAGGTCGAGGAGCCGAGATCGAAACACGGGCCCTCAAGAGCGACGAATACCCAGATCACCAGGAACAATGCACCAACCAAAGGGGTGATCTACACGATCGCGGGAGGTTCTAGTGCAGGAAATTCGAACAGATACAGAAAGAGATGTGCTAGGACCATGAGTTCGAGTAGAGGAAAGGAATTTGTGTTGAAGGTTGAAGAAGAAGAGGCAATTTCCTTCAACAGTTCGGACAGACCGGAAGAGAGTGGGGAGATGAATGATCCGATCGTCATTAAACTGGACATTGCAAATTTCACGGTCCATAAGATTTTGGTGGATAGCAGAAGCTCTGCGGACATCATCTTCAAGAGCGTAATTGACAAGATGGGCTTGGAGAACATCCGGTTAGAGCTAGTAAGAACCCCGTTGGTCGATTTCGGAGGAAGTGAAGTGGCATCGTTAGGGATGGTAGAGTTACCAGTGTCCATGGGGGACGAACCGAAGCGAAAAACTATGATGGTGAAGTTCTTGGAGGTAGACACACCATTCGCATACAATGTGATCCTTGGCAGATCGGGTCTAAATCTGTTTAGAGCAGTCATCTCCACCTACCACATGAAAGTAAAATTCCCTACGGATCATGGAATCGGTGAGCGCGTGCGACCAGAAAGAGGCCCGAAAATGCTATAACTTATCATTGAAGGGAGAACCGGGACAGAAGAAGAGGAAGGTTAAGGAGGATGCTGAACCTCGACCTTATGAGGCCGAACACCTGAAACTGAGTGACGAGTTTAAGGTCGTGCAACTCTCACCTGATGAACCCGACAAGACTACTAGGATAGGTGCGAGCATAAAGGAGAAGGAGATGGCCATGATCAGTTTCCTAAGGGAGAGCATGGACGTCTTCGCGTGGAGCCCATCCGATTTCACAGGAATCAACCCCGAAGTGATCGTGCACAAGCTGAACGGAGACCCGACTATGCGACCTGTGCAACAAAAGCAGAGATCGTTTGGGGGCGATAAAAATGAGATCATCTGAAAAGAGGTGGACAAGTTGCTCAAAGCCGGGTATGTATCAGAAATTCAATACACTGATTGGCTGTCTAACGTGGTGCTTGTTCCCAAATCCTCCGGGAAATGGCGGATGTGCGTGGATTTCACAAATTTGAACAAGGCTTGCCCGAAGGACCTATACCCATTGCCAAGAATCGACGTTATGGTAGACTCCACTGCTGGTTTTGAGATGTTTTCGATGATGGACGCCTACCAAGGGTATCACCAGATCTACATGGCGGAAGAAGACAAAGATAAGACCTCTTTCATTACAGAGAATGGAGTTTATTGTTATAATATGATGTCCTTTGGTTTAAAGAATGCAGGAGCAACATACCAGTATCTGGTGAATAAGATGTTTGGCGACCTGCTTGAAAAAACGATGGAGGTGTACGTCGACGACATGCTCGTGAAAAGCAAGAGGTCGCAGGATCACCTCGCGGATCTTGCACAAGCATTCGCTATCATGAGGTCGTATGGGATGAAGCTGAATCCGGACAAATGCACATTCGGAGTAGGAGGAGGAAAGTTTTTGGGGTACATGGTGAGCGAGCGTGGGATCGAAGCTAACCTAGAGAAAATCCAAGCCATCGTAAACCTGCGATCACCGACCACAATCAAAGAAGTACAAAAGCTAACAGGGAAGATCGCCTCATTGAGCAGGTTTATTTCGCGATCGGCAGACAAGAGTCTTCCTTTCTTCAAAGTTCTACGAAAGCCTAAGAATTTCGAATGGGACGAGGAATGCGAGAGAGCTCTGCAAGAACTGAAGAAATACCTGACAACACCTCCCTTTCTCGCGAACCCGAAAGATGGAGAGGCACTGCTCCTTTACCTGAGTGTGTCAGAGAATGCGGTTAGTTCAGTACTGGTGAGAGAAGACGGAGGTCAGCAAATCCAATCTACTATGTGAGCAAGATGCTTCAAGGTGCAAAGTTAAGATACACGGAGATGGAGAAGTCGGCGCTCGCGTTGGTGGTCACGGCTCAAAAATTGCGACCATACTTCCAGTCGCATAAAGTGATAGTATTGACGAATCATCCCTTGAAGCACATAATTTGAACATACAGAATTTGAAGTGCTGGAGTAATGATGTGTGATTAAGGAAGGATCGCTGCCAAAATACCTAAAAAGCCCTTCATTAAGGGCATTTCCGTCATTTAAGCGTGGATTCGCGTCTTTTCTATTGATCGGGTCCAATGGACCCGACCCGGATCCATCCGCCTTCGAAGACCCGGATAATGATAGCCGTCCGATCGCGAACGCGGGCCAGTAGGATTAGACCACGTGGCTGGTCAACTCTGGCCTGCTGAGCCCTATATATAGACTCGAAACGTCGTCATTAAAGGTACCTGTTACGCATTTATTGTGATCGAACTTTGAGATAGAACACTTTTCTCTCGATCAACCTAACTTGAGCTTCGAAGGGTCATTGTCGGGGACTTGCCCGACGAGCTCACTTTACTTGTTTCATTCTCAGGGAACCCAAAATCTGGTCTTGGAAGAATCAACAGTCTTTGTGCAGATCGAATCTCGAGATCGCATAATTCGACCCGGATCACAGTTCCATCCCTTTTTTCATCTCAGACTCCCGCCCACTCTCAGTCCCTTTAGTCTGACTTAACTCATCATTTCCAAAACCCCTTCTCCCTCTTTTTCAGAACCCTTAATCATTTCAGAATCCTCTCCCTCTTTTTCAACCTCAGTTTCATTTTCAGAACACTCTCCCTCATTCACTCCACACTACTATACAAAAACTTCAAACTCTGTCCTATTTCAGTTCGTTTAATACGACCTTATCACCAGTTGTGTTTATTAACACTCCACTGTCATCCAGATTAGAAGATATTTTAAAGCATACTCATTACAAACATTATGAATCTCCCTAATATCTGAAAGAAAATCATTATAGCTATACTTATCTTGATCAACATTTTTCAATCTTTTGCACTTTCCCCTACAATGTATAAACTTTGTCCACCATTC
>NC_026149.1:10166482-10187888 GCF_000512975.1 Sesamum indicum | reverse complement strand
TAGGGAAAAAATAAAAACAAGAAAAGTAAAACATACTCAGAATATAAAAAAGTATCTTAATTATCTCAATGAAAATGTAAAGGACCCAACAAAGTGTAAACAGAAAATATAAACAACCCCAAAACAGAAACATAAAATATAAACAACCTCAAAATTGACTTTTAATTCAATATTTTGATCCGGTATTTGGTTCAACTCTAAGCATGATTTATTTTTATCTGCTTCTATCTTGTGCCACATCGTCGCTGAAGGGGAATTAATTATCCAATACATCGCTGAAGGGGAAATTGTTCTCCAAATGCATATAGACTCTACATAACCCGTACAGTTCTTTAATTCTATTTGAATATGATCACTAATAGCTAAGTTGAGAGATTCCACGGCTTCCGCAGCAACGACCTTGCCATCACTGAGCCTTAGGACCATCTCGTCCTTACGTAGCTTTTTGCTCTTTTCCAGCACCTGCAAGTCAATGCAGATGTGAGCTCCACAACTGGTACCCAATATCCAAGAAGCATAATTAGTTATCATATTTCCTTCAATCACAAACGTATTTAAGTTGGAGAGGATTTGTGCGCACTCCCTCTTCGAATGTCCCTTTTTCACGGCAATGAATGCAAACATCATTTGCCCAGGACCGCTGTGAACCGCCATTCTTTCGTTTCCCTTTGCCTTTTCCTATTGGAGCAATAGGGGCACTTGGATTGCTAGCAGTGCTGTGACTGCCTTCCATTTGCCCTTCTTCCTCTTCCAGCATTCGGCGTTCTTGTCTATCGCCATTTATGTTGTAGTTAATGATGAAGGGGTCATAGGAGGGAGGAAGTGACTGGAGGATCATATCGATGTACGTGTCATTATCAAACCGAGCTTTGAGGTCTTCGAGCTTCTCCACGACGGATAGCATCATGACCCCATGACTTTGCACAGAGGATCCTTCAGTCATTTTTGTCCCACACATATCCTTGGTTCTAAAAATTTAGGACAATCCTTAGATTTTCCAACCAGTCATTGTAGTTCATGCCATTGAATTTATTGTCTCCATTATCAAGTTTAAGAGGTTCTTAGACATTATTCTACATGATAGAATATAAAAGAAAAAATCAACAGAGTATAGTAATATTATTGACAAGTTGAGGACATGGTCTTTAGTGTTTAACTCGCACTATTTATACGAGAGATCCACCACTCTTAAGTGGAATTTCGGGAAAGCAATTCCTAGTAGGCTTGGGATCCACAAGAATAGTTTTTCATGCCCCGCTTTTACAATTCACATGGAAAAAGCCTTGTGGAAGGCAACCGATGCCATTATCATTCCATTAGAATCCCAAGATATTTTGCCTTACCTCTTCACATGATCCCGATGACTCTAAGCAAATCATGTTACTCAGTGTTACACTTCAGTCGTCGCCTCCCATGACTCGTGAGGCAAGGAAACCCTGAACGTGCTCTTTGTTCACAACAATGGTGTAACTTTCCTCTATTCCAAGTGTGCCACGACTCGTGGGACCACACTTCGATAGTGGTAGCTTCCTCACCACATTGTTGTATGGAAGGTTTGGACAGAATCAAGATAACTTGATCCAAGTCTATTTTCAGCCTAATATTTAACTTGGTCCAACCAAGTAAGAGTTAATGTTTGAGTTGTTTGACCGAGAGCTCATCACATAATTATGTTGCATGCATAACATCAAATGCTAAAGCAATAAATAAATCACCGCATGCAACACAGTTAAGCACGCCCCTATGGGATGATCACTGAGCCCAACCTATGCTACTCACTGAGCCCACAATGAGTCAATGGTCAGTTTAAGGTGGCCTTATACTATTACAAGATATTTTAACCATCAACATGTAGATGGACCTTCTAATTTCTTCATGGACCTCCTTCTCCGTGCACCTTCTTCTCCATGGACTTGCATAAAAAATAAAATCCTCACCAAAAATCATATACTATTCTCATTACATTTAAAAAAAAAATCATCGATTAGAAGTCGGGGAGATAGAAAGCTTTATTATTCCAAGAAAAAAACGAGAGGGAGAGAGATGATAGCATTCCAACAATAAACATACAAGAGGTCGTGGGCTCCGTGATCATCCATCCATATATTCCATGTAATATAACAATCCATCCTATCCAATATCACAAAATAAATCATACGGAAAAAACATAGGTTCATAATTTGCAATTAAAAGATGATCGAAAATATGTGCATCCAATGCGCATAATAAAATCTAATTAATTATGCAATTTTAGAAACATCCAGTTTTATACAAAGATTAAAAACAACATAATTAACAATTTAGAAAAATACCAAAAAATTAAATTTTTGAAAAATGGTGAAAAATGGCCTAACCGTTGGCCTCTGCAGTGCACTCTGGCCTCTCTGCATGCGCCCGTGCAGGCTACTGTCCACGTGCAAACCTCCGCGCACACGCAACGCCTATGCGCCCGCCTGGCCATGCGCGCACTGTGCGCCAGCAACAACAATTTTGCTACGAGTTTTCTTTTTCTTCTTTTTTTTTTATGAAACAGCAAAAATAAAGTATAAACCTAGAAAAATTCAAAATTTTTATATGTGCTTTAATCATCCATAACCAAAGGAGCCATTTTCATGATATAATCATTATATGGAAAGTGATAAAGAAACATGCTTCAAAAAAAGCCATAAAAGCACATTAATCACACAAGGATTAAAGATAATTTTCGTCCCACAACTATAGGCCATTTTCGTTTTAGTACCGTAAGTTTCTAGGGTTTCAATTTGGTCCCGTAAAACTGAAAAATTCGCAATTTTAGTCCAAATTTGGCCGAAAAATTTTGTGGGTCACCGGAAAAAGTCACATGCGATGCATGTGACTTTTAAAATTGGGGGCTCGATCTTGATTGGCTGGAGAAGCTGATGTGGCGCATATGTGGCGCATACGTGGAAGTTAAAAAAAAAACGACTGGCGGGGGATGGCTTTCATTGGCAAAGGCAGACGATGGCTTTCGTCGGATCTTTGCACAGAGGTGACCAAAATCGATGGGAATGGTCTCAAAAGATTCGCCAGAACGAGAGGCGTTCAACGGTGGTCTTCCGAGCCAGTGGTTCGTTCAGACGAAGGAGAAAACGCCGGCGGAAGGTGCAGTCGCGGCGGATGACGACCGAGATCTTCAAAACGATGGATCTTTGCACCTAGTTGATGAAAATGGATGAGACTAGTCCCATTAAAACCGCAGTGAGGAGACGAATCCAATGGTACCAATCCGCGATCGTGGGTTATCCTGTCGCCGGCGAATCGACGGGAATTGTCCGCGGCGGTCAATTTCAAAGCCGAGTCGCTGTCGTGGTGGGATCTCAAAATTGGTTGAGGGGTTTTGTTCTCCTTGCTATGAGGAATCGAATGGTATATGTAGTGGCCAGAAATTCCAAGTAATGGAGGCGGAATTGAAGAGAGAAGGTGGCGGCGACTGGCGGGCGATTTCGCGACTTTGATTCCTGTCTGTTTTTTTTTTAATTTCCACGTATGCCCCACATCAGCTTCTCCAGCCAATCAGAATCGAGCCCTCAATTTTAAAAGTCACATGCATCGCATGTGACTTTTTTCGGCGACCCACAAAATTTTCCGGCTAAATTTGGAGTGAAATTGCGAATTTTTCAGTTTTACGGGACCAAATTGAAACCCTAGAAACTTTCGGGACTAAAACAAAAATGGCCTATAGTTGTGGGACGAAAATTGTCTTTAATCCCAACTTAATAATGTAGTGAACATAATTACGAAAGTTACATCAACTTTTAAGTGGAAAGGCATATAAAGGAAAAAAAAAGTTAATCCTAATTTAGACTAATTAATGAGATAGTTAATCGCACCTTTTAGGTGGGATACACTATCTCATAAATTAGGATTGTAATACCAATCCTGATACAAATATCGGGCTCTAACAATGTGAACAAAACGTGTAATTATGCATGATTAATAAATTTTTGATGCCTAATCACACGAACCAAATTAGAACTTAGTGATAACTTAAAAATTATCACTTGATATTTTATTCATATTTTCTTGTAGTATATGTAATTTAACTATATACCAATATCATTCCATTCCTTAGTGTGTATGTTTATACACTGAAATTTAAGTATGTCATTTCAAAACAGATGTTATATAATTAATCCTACTTTTATTCCATTGTTGCATTGATAAGTATGAATTAATTTAGAGGATAAAGAAATTATTTAATGAATACCCAAAACCTCTTTCTGAATTCATTTTTGTTCAAAAAACTCTTCAATATAAGCACTATTTTACCAGAATTATAAACCAAAATTCCCACTCATTTCTCCCTTTCTCCTTACTTTCTCGCCTAAAATGTTGACTGCTCTATTATTCTCTCCCTCTGCCAACAATTTTAGTGGGTGGAAAGTTGCTCAGGTGCCAAAAACTTTCTCTAAAAGCCAGAAACCATAGTGATGAAGGCATCCCATATTAATTGTACACGATCAATTTGAATAGTTTATAAGTGTGAAACATCTCTTTCTAGTAACATGTATTTTCAGAGTAAAATTTTAAGGTTCAAATGAAGTCAAAATGATAATATCTTGCGCAATGGGCACTGATAAAAAATCGCAAGCTGCATCATTTGGCGCCGTCTGTGTAAACCAAGCCATTTGTTGGTCCCGAGGCCCTTATCTGGGGGACTGATGATGCATACAAATATCCCCTACATTGATTGCAAATGAGGAACTCGAGTATAAGTCCTAGGACCTCCTCCCTTGGTGAGACACATTTTCAAGATAAAATTGTGAGACTAATACGAAGCCTAAACGAATAATATTTCGTGCAGTATTTAGGAACATAAAGTATCAAAATTAATGTGACTGGAACAATGGGTACCAAATTTAATTAGTTAATACTTGGGGGACCAAAATACAAAGGGAAAAAATATTTTTTTAGTCCGTTAAGTATGCCCAATTTCAGTTTTAGTCTTATAAGTGTGTCCATTTTTTATTAACTCCAGTAACTTGCAATAATATTTCGTGCAGTATTTAGGAACATAAAGTATCAAAGTTAATGTGACTGGAACAATGGGTACCAAATTTAATTAGTGAATACTTGGGGGACCAAAATACAAAGAGAAAAAATATTTTTTTAGTCCGTTAAGTATGCCCAATTTTAGTTTTAGTCCTATAAGTGTGCCCATTTTTTATCGTGCAGTATTTAGGAACATAAAGTATCAAAATTAATGTGACTGGAACAATGGGTACCAAATTTAATTAGGGAATACTTGGGGGACCAAAATACAAAGGAAAAAAATATTTTTTTAGTCCGTTAAGTATGCCCAATTTTAGTTTTAGTCCTATAAGTGTGCCCATTTTTTATTAACTCCAGTAACTTGCAAAATTGATTACATTTAGTTCTCCGATGGATTGGATTTATAATTTGAACTGAAAAAGTGACATGGCTGGACACCTAGTTGCGTTTTTATTGATTTATAATCCTATGTGGCTAAAATAATGAGGTGAAAGACAAGTTGGCCATCTTTTGGAGGTGAAGAAATGTGACTTTTCCCTCCAAAACACTTTTTCTAACCAACAAATATATTTTCTTCTCTCCAAGCTTGCACAAACCCATTTTTCTCCCTTATCTTTCGGCTTTTATGTCTTCTTTCATGGAAGGACCACTTTTTTGTTCATGCGAAAAGAATGCAATGGTTCAGACTTCTTGGACTAATCAAAATCCAAGAAGGAGGTTCCATTCCTGTCAAGATTACAAGGTAATAAACTCATTTTTTCCCTAATCAAATTCTTTTTTAATTTTTTTTCAAATTTTTTAAATGAATTAAGTTTTGTAGAGAGAAGGGTCTGCCCAATCAGCATACAAGCCACGTATGAAAGCCACGTTCTCTCCATGTGGCATGACACGTGGTTAATTGGCTGGAAATTGGACCAATTAATTTACACGTCGGCAAGTTTCGGATAAATTTAAAATTTTGGCCAGAAAAAAAAAAGTAGAAAACCCTCAAATGGTCTAAATCTAATCAATTTTGCAAGTTATTGAAGTTAATAAAAATGTACATACTTATAGAATTAAAACTAAAATTGAAAATATTTAACGGACTAAAAAAATATTTTTTCCAAATACAAATTATCCCTAAGTTTTTCAATCTTCTACAGAATGTGATTGTATTTTTATATTTCTCTCACTCATGCTAAGTTAGTTAAGACTAATCATTCTAATTACTCGTGTACGTCCATTGAGATTTACTTTCTATTTTCATAAATTTCTTGACGTGTGTTCTTCTGCTCTTGCTGGAATTTCGAATACACGGAAGCCATTTGAGAAAATTAAGTGGATTGCAGTGAATGGAAAAACAGAGTTAAACTTGCATCTCATACATGATACAACCCTTTTAAATCGATCATAACAAACCTGCCTTCCAGCTGGCTGCAAACATAACATTCAATAACAAATAAAAAAATATATATTTTTCACCAAACACGTTTTATTCAGCAAAACTAATACCAGCAGCTGCTCCTTTATTCTTCAGGCCTAATAGTGTTGATTCGATCGATCTTTTCATCCCCTCGCAAGTTGGACTTGGGTTCATGACAACCAAGCCCAACTTGAAACGTAAGTGTAGAAATAAAACTCCAGAAAGTGGCTTCGTAAAGAGGTCTTCCACCTGCTGCTTGGACACTAAGTATGTAGGTTGGATAACACTTTCCCTGTATTTGTCTCTAACAATGTGGCAGTCAATCTCCAAGTGTTTAGTGCGCTCATGGAACATTGGGTCTACTGTGATGTGCAAGGCCTCCTTGTTGTGGCAGAAGAAAGGAATAGGGGTGCTGATTGTGACACCGAGGTCCTTTAAAAGATAGGTGATCCAAGTAATCTCACAAGTAATGGTTGTCATGCTTCTGTACTCTGCTTTTGTCCTTTACCTTGAAATTCTTGTCTGCTTCTTAGTCTTCCAAGAAATAGGACTTATTCTCAGAAAAATGCAATAACCTGTTAATGATGTCCTTGTATCTAGGCAAGCTGCCCAATCTGCAATATACAGTAAGCCCTTAGCTTAAAATCGTTATTTGAAGGGAAGAACGAACCTATGGATGGGCTAGCCTTCAGGTATTTGACTAGATGCATCACTGAAGGGAAGAACAAACCCATGAAGGAAGACATTGTTCACATATAAATGATGCAAGGCTCAGCTTCTTTCTACTGCTACTGCCAGAAACACTCTTATAGTGACTATAAGTTTATAATCTTTCTTCCCATGTGCATATCCTAGAAACACACACCTCAAAGCCCTAGAGTCAAACTTACCTTTGTGTGGAAGCACATTCATAGAAAACCAGAGACACCCAAACATTCTTTTAAGCATACGTATACGTATTTCATAAGTAAGAAAAAAGCCAAAGTAAAAAAAAAATTTCTTAAAAAGTGAAAATAATCGACCAACTTAATAATGTAGTGAAGATATGGATCACGAAAGTTACATCAACTTTAAGTGGAAGGGCATATAAAGGAAAAAATAATAATCCTAGTTTAGACTAATTAATGAGATAGTTAATCTCACCTCTTAGGTGGAATACACTATCTTCTAAATTAAGATTGTAATACCGATCCTAATATAAATATTGGGCTCTGATAATGTGAACAGAACATGTAATGATGCATGATTAATAATTTTATGATGCCTAATCACACGAACCAAATGAAACCTTAGTGATAACTTCAAAATTATCACTTGATATTTTATTCATATTTTCTTATAGTATATGAAATTTAACTCTATACCAATATCATTCCATTCCTAAGTGTGTATGTTTATATACTGAAATTTAAGTATGTCATCTCAAAACATATGTTATATAATTAATCCTACTTTTATTCCATTGTTGCACTGATCAGTATGAATTAATTTAGAGGATAAAGAAATTGATGAAGCAAAATTGAAATTACCCTCGTAATTTAAATTATTTAATGAATATCCAAAAACTCTTTCTGAATTCATTTTTGTTCAAAAAAATCATCAATTGAAGCTATTTTACCAGAGTAATAAACCAAAATTCCCTTCATTTCTCCCTTTCACCTTACTTTCTCGCCTAAATGTTGACTGCTCTATTTTTCTCTCCGCCTGCCAACAATTTTAGTAGGTGGAAAGTTGCTCAGGTGCCATAAACTTTCTACAAAAGCCAAAAACGATAGTGATGAAGGCATCCCATATTAATTGTTGACGATCAGTTTGAACGGTTTATAAGTCTCAAACATCTCTTTCTAGTAAGATGCATTTTCAGAATAAAATTATAAGGTTCAAATGAAGTCAAAATGGATAATATCTCGCGCAATGGGCACTGATCAAGTCGCAAGCTGCATCATTTGGTGCCGTTTGTGGAAACCGGGCCATTTTTTGGTCCCGAGCCCCTTATCTAGGGGACTGATGATGTATACAAATATCCCCTACATTGGTTGCAAATGAGGAACTCGAGTATAAGCTCTGTAGAAATGTGCACAACGGAAGCATTGAAAGAGTATAAAATTGCAGAATTCAAAACAAGTGAATTGGAAGAGAATTGACAGCAATATGTTTGTTGTTCTTGAGTTTATGCGTACAACTCTGTTACAGGGAAGAAGACCCTCTTCTCCCTTTTATACAGAATAAACATAAACTAACTTAACTCACATTTTTACTTATAAAAATGCGTTACATGAGAAGGCGCGACTAATTGCAACGGCGAGGGAAAAACGTGCTTCAAAACTAAAGGAAAAAAACGCTTAAAGGAAAACGCGACTGAAGCTCCTTTCTTCCTCTATTCTTGCTCTGTTCAGCAGCAAGCACTGGCATTTAAAAACTAATCCACCATCTCCATCTTCAACACTCCCTCCTCAAGTTGAACTCCCTAAAATGTTCATCAGGTTCAACTTGGATAACAGATACATAAACTTGGGACCTGTTAGAATTTTAGTAAAAACATCTGCTGGTTGCTCCTTGGAAGTAATGTGTTGAGGGAGAATGAAGCCTTCTTTGAATTTGTCCCGGACCAAATGACAATCAATGTCTATGTGCTTAGTCCTCTCATGGAAGACTGGATTAGCAGTGATGTATAAAGCAGCCTGATTAGCACAGTAGAATGGAATAGGGATCTGTGTATTGATCTTCAAATCCTTTAGCAAACTATGAATCCATATAAGTTCATAGGTTGTTGAGCCAATGCTCCTGTACTCGGCTTCTGCAGTGGACCTTGAAACAGTCGTCTGTTTCTTGGTTTTCCATGATATCAAACTTCCCCCTACAAATATACAATAACCAGTTAGAGATTTCCTTGTTTCCTTACATGTAGCCCAATCTACATCACAATATGCTTCAAGGTTGAAATTGTTGTTGGAGTTGAAGTGTAGGCCTCTGTATGCTGTCCCTTTCAGGTATCTCACCAAATGTAATGCAGCATCCGAATGTCCTTGACAAGGAAATTGCATGAATTAACTCAACTGCTGAGTGGCATAGCAAATATCTGGCCTTGTAAAGCCAAGATATAGCAATCTACCTAGCAGCCTTCTATAAGGTTCAGGATTGTTCAACTGTTGTCCTGCAGCAGCCTTGAGTTGAAGGCCAGTTGGTAAAGGGGTGTTAGTGGCCTTTCTGTGTGTGAGGCCAGCATCAGCTATGATGTCCTTCACATACTTGCTTTGAGTAATAATCATTCCCTCATCTGACCTCCCAATCTCTAAACCACGGAAAAATCTGGCCTTTCCCACATTTCTTTATAGTGAACAGGTTATGCAATTTTGTTTTAAAATCATTTATAGTGTGTTCACAAGGTCCTGCAATAAGGACATCATCCACATACACAAGGAGGCAAAAGAAACCAGTATTTGTAAGGATAGTAAACAGGCAATAATCAGCCTTAGATTGTATGAAACCAATCTTTTCTAGTTGTTTAGTAAACTCTAAGTTCCATTGTCTAGAGGCTTGCTTAAGGCCATATAGGGATCTTATTAACTTATACACATGTCCCATAGGAACATTGTATCCTTCAGGGGGTTTCATATAAACACCTTCATCTATAAAACCATGCAAGAATATTATTGATATCCAATTGATGCATAAACCAATGTTGTTTGCAGACAATAGCAAGAAATGTTCTAATAGTAACAGCCTTTGCAACAGGAGAGAAACTGTCATTATAATCAATCCCTTGAATCTGATTATATCCCTTTGCAACAAGTCTAGCCTTACATCTATCCACACTACCATCAGGTTTTAATTTGAGTTTGTATAGCCATTTACTGCCTATAGCTTTCTTTCCTTCAGGTAATTTGGTAACATCACAGCTGTCATTATCTACTAAAGCCTGTATCTCTAAGTTCATAGCTTCCTTCCATTCCCTTTTCTTTATTGCCTCACTGTAATTTCTTGGTTCACTAGGTAAATTCACAATAGCACACATACAGGTATTCATGTTGTTCTGTAACTTAACAGCAAGTATATCATTATCTTCTTTGTTACAGATACAAATATAATCCTGCAGCCTAGAAGGTTTAATAATTTGTCTTCCTGATCTTCTTAAATGCACATTTTCTGATATTAGTTCATGTTCTTGTTCTTCATTATCAGGAGCATTATCTTCTATAACTTCTATCAGGTTCTAAATTGGACACTGGATCATCTTAACAGGTTCATTATAGGTTTGGGTTATAGCAGGATTAATGGGGTCATTATGTACATCAGCATAAGGAAAATTGGTTTATATCATACACTTTATATCCTTTTTTATTGTGGGCATATCCTAGAAATATGCACTTAGCAGCCCTGGTATCAAACTTAGACTTATAAGGCAAGGTGTTGGTACCAAAACATAAGCAACCAAAAGTTCTAAAATGAGTATAATCTACTGCCTTTTTCATAAGAATCTCATAGGGAGTTTTCCACTTAAGAACAGGTGTAGGAATTCTATTTATAATGTAAGTAGATGTAAGTATAGCTTCTGACCAAAACATTCTAGGTAAATTAGCTTGGAACATAATGGATCTAGCAACTTGCAATAAGTGTTTGTGTTTTCTTTCAACAATGCCATTTTGTTGTGGTGTGTAAGTACATGTAGTTTGGTGAATTATTCCTTCTTCTTTAAAGAATTTTTGGCATTGTTCATTTAAAAATTCCAGTCTATTATCAGTCCTTATTTTCTTAATCTTCTTATCAAACTGAGTCTATATCATCTTATGAAAATCCTTTAGTAGATTAAAAGTCTGTGATTTTTGCTACATTAAGAAAGTCCAGGTACATCTACTAAAATCATCAACAACAGTTAACATATAGGTACAATTAGAGAGGGAGTATTCATTGTAAGGTCCCCACAAATCAACATGTATTAGATCAAAAACTGAAGAAGAACAAGAGCTACTAGAAGCAAAGGGCAATCTTTGTTGTTTTGCCTGTGGACAGATTTCACAAGTAGAGTTACTGGTATGATTTTTATGAATAAGGCCTATATTGATCAGTACATCATGTGAAAGATGTCCTAGTCTCTTATGCCATGTTTCAGGTTCTATTTTAGAAGCTATGAATCCAGTGTTTTTGAAATCAGTCAGAGCTTCCTCTATGAATCTTTTGTCAAATGATCCATTCTTGATCACATAGAGGTTTCCTATTACGCATGCTATCCCAATGACTTGTTTAGTCTTTTGGTCCTGCATAACACAGTGGGATTTAGAAAATTCAAACCTTATTGAAGAGCAATTGCATAATTTGCTGACAGACAGTAAGTTGAATTTTAAATCAGGAATATGCAGAGTGTTCTTCAAAAGCAATTTATCATTAAGTCTAATATTTCCAGAATATTTGATTAAGTGTTTACTTCCATCAGCTAGATGTATGTAAGTGTTTTGAGCATGTGTTTCAGTAATATCAAAAAGAGAATGGTTATTGCACATGTGGGCTGTAGCCCCACTATCAACTATCCATAATTCAGATTTTCTAGAATTTAAAAGATTATGCTCAAAGCCTTTACCTGAAAATTCATACTTATCAGAATGCATTGCTCCAGTGCCTTGTGATTTCAACTCTTCAAACAGCCTCTGGAATTATGTTCTTATCAGATTGGTCATGGCTTTTCCATCAACAGTATTATTGGCCCTTTCAGTCTCAGCATTCATAGCAACAGCTGATCTGCCAAAGTTTGTGAGATTACTCTTCTTTTGTTCTTGGAGAGGTTTGTACCAATCTGGATAACCAAGAATCTCAAAACACCCTTCTTGCAAATGGCCGGTTTTACCACAGTGCTTGCAGATTAAAGATATTTTATCCACTGGAGGTCTTCTTTTCTGAAAATTTCTTGGACCTTCTTGTTTCTTGATGGCCTACATTGCCATGTTAGGAGTTGTTTGTGGCTGTCCAAAGTTGACTTCCCTCTGTTTTTCCACATTCAGCACCATGGAGTAAGCTTTGTTGATATTTGGCCTTGGTTCCATTACCAAAATCTGACTCCTTACATTGTCATATGCCTCATTCAATCCCATAAGAAATTGGATGAGTTGGTCATTTTCTTTTGCATTTGAAGCCTCCTTTGAGGCTCCACAAGTGCAATTTCCACAGGTACAGCTTGGTATGGGAGTGATGCAGGCCAATTCGTCCCATAGCTTCATGAGTTTGTTGAAATAGCCTGATAAAGACATCGTGTCTTGAACGGTAGCACCTAATTCCTTGTTGAGTTGGTATTCCATTGGCCCATTGCTTTGGCCAAATCTGTTTTCCAGTTCCTTCCACAGTGCCCTTGAAGTATTTGTGTACATAAAACATTATGATATTTCTCTTTTGATGGAATTCAGAATCCATGAGGCCACCATGGAGTAAGTTCTTATCCACTGCTTAAATTCTTTTGCATTCTTTTCTGGTTTTTTACTTTCTCCATTGATAAAGGAGAGTTTCATCTTTGCCGTCAAGGCCAATTTTATGGAGCGACTCCATGACAAAAATTAGTTCCATCAAATAAGTTTGTTAGAAGACTAATCCCTGGGTTATCTCCTGATTGCAGCTTCAAGATTTCCGGATCTTCTGCCATTCTTGAAGATAATCCTGATTCTTGGTTTCAAGAAGATTGATGGTGTATTCCTTTGGCGAGAAGATATCAAAGACCATCAATTGATGGCTCTGATACCATGTAGAAATGTGCACAGCGGAAGCATTGAAAGAGTATAAAGTTGCAGAATTCAAAACAAGTGAATTGGAAGAGAATTGACAGCAATATGTTTGTTGTTCTTGAGTTTGTGCGTACAGCTCTGTTACAAGGAAGAAGACCCTCTTCTCCCTTTTATAAAGAATAAACATAAACTAACTTAACTCGCGTTTTTACTTATAAAAACGCATTACATGAGAAGGCGCGACTAATTGCAACGGCTAAGGAAAAACGTGCTACAAAACTAAAGGAAAAGAACGCTTAAAGGAAAACGCGACTGAAGCTCCTTTCTTCCTCTATTCTTGCTCTGTTCAGCAGCAAGCACTGGCATTTAAAAACTAATCCACCATCTCCATCTTCAACACTCCCTCCTCAAGTTGAACTCCCTAAAATGTTCATCAGGTTCAGGCGTTTAAAAACTGATCTGCCATCTCCATCTTCAACAAGTTCTAGGACCTCTTCCCTTGTGAGACATATTTTTAGGATAAAATTGTGAGACTAATACGAAGCCTAAACGGACAATATTTCATGCAGTGGGACACTGATCAAATCACAAGCTACATCAGTCAATTTTAACAGCAAAATTTAGGAACATAAAAGTATCAAAATTAATATGAGTGGAACAATGGGTACCAAATTTAATTAGTGAATACTTGGGGACCAAAATACAATTTGTTCCTCAACTTAAATGAGTTGGACACTCTAAATTCACTTCTTCTATGTAATGCACCCGGTGAGGGTGTCGGTTTAGGAGAACTTGGCGGTCCATGGATGACTTCTTTCTTGAACTTATTTTATCATCAAAGACTTTTTTCTTGTAAATTCTTGGGCTCGATCTTTTGGCAATTGTTGTCTTGAATGCTCCTTTACCATCGAACATAGTATTTTTTTACACCAAAGGATCAATCAAATCAATGAGAAAAATAGAATGCACATCATTAGAATATTTCATGGCACCATCAATTTTAAAACTCATAACCCCATTATCAAATTCCATAGAGAGAATTCCGGCATCAACATCAATTTTGGTTTTTGAGGTTTTTAAGGAATGGTCTTCCTAGCAAGATGGATGTAGAATTGGGAGAAATATCCCCTCTCATATCAAGCATATAAAAATCAGGAAAAAAAACCAATTCATTAACTTGCACAAGTACATTCTCAAGAACTCCTTCAGGGTAAACTACGGAATGATCAGCAAGTTGAAGAACGATCCCCGTTTCTTTCAATGGGCCAGCATTCAAAGATTCATATATAGTAAGAGGCATAATATTGATAGAAGCACCTAAATCACACATTGCTTTTTCTATTCCAATCTTTCCAATCTTGCAAGGGATAGAAAACGTACCTGAATCATTGCATTTAGGAGGTAGTTTTCTTTGAAGAATGGCAGTTACATTTTTTCCCATACTTACCCTTTCATTATCTCTCAATTTGGATTTGTTGGTGCACAATTCCTTGAGAAATTTCGCGTAGCGGGGTATTTGTTTGATGGCATCGAGCAGCCGGGATGTTTACCTCCACTTTGCGGAACGTTTCAAGGATTTCTTTTTCTTCCTCTTCTTTCTTTGCCTTGGGGAGTCTTCCAGGGAAGGGCAGTCTAGTCACCAAAGGCTTTGAATGATACTCTTCGGGTTCGGCTTGTTCTTGTTGGACCTCAATTTCTTTTCTCCGCTTTCTTTTCGCAGAGCGTTCAATGCCATCTTTGTTCACATTTTCCTGCAATTCTTTTCCACTACGAAGCACAATAGCACTAGCATTTTGTCTAGGGTTAATGATAGATTGAGAAGGTAGCTTACCTTGAGACTCTAGCTTGCTAACAGACGATGCCAGTTGACTGATTTGAGATTCTCGGTTTTGAATGCTCGTCTATGGTCACTAGTGCTTTCATCATGTCTTCGAGAGATGGGTTGGGCGTGGGATTAGGCTGCGGAGGTGGTCTGTATTGGGATTTTTGAAAATTTTGGTATTGGTTACCGTAACTCAGATTCAAATGATCCCTCCATCTGGGGTTGTATGTGTTGCAGAAAGGGTCATATCTTCTCTGTTGTTGTCCGGCGAATCCTCCTACGGCGTCAACATGCTCGGTGGTTGACTCTTGAAAAGTGGGGCACATGTCGGTGGCATTCCCCGTTAAAGTGCAAATACCACACGCTTTGACTTGTTGATGTTTGTCTGCAAAAACTTTTTCAAAAATGGATGTGAGTTGATTTAAACGATCTTCAAGATTACTTACCTCATTACTTCTCTTTGGTGGATCATCGTATCTAACCCCTAACTGTTGCGTGTTGGATGCCATGATCGAAATCAGGTTACGCGCTTCTGTAGGGGTTTTATTGAACAGTGCTCCTCCACTTGCCGCGTCTATCAATTTTCTATCCATGCTTGATAGACCTTCGTAGAAGTACTGGATCAACAGGTGGTCCAGAATCTGATGATGGGGACAACTTTTCACTAGTTGATTGAATCTTCCCTAATATTCAAAAAGACTCTCTCCCGAGTATTGACGAATCCCGCTGATCTCCTTCCGGATCGTTGTGGCTCTTGAGGGAGGGAAATATTTCTCAAGAAACTGCCTCTTGAGATCATTCCATCTTGTAATGGATCCTGAAGGTAGAAAGTACTGTCAATCCTTCGCTTGGTCAGCAAGAGAGAATGGGAATGCTCTCAGTTTGACTTGTTCTTCCCTTATGCTTGTGGTTGCATTCCGGAGCATACCACATGAAATTCCTTCAGATGCTTGTATGGATTTTCACCTATGAGACCATGGAAAGTGGGATGTAAGTGAATTAATCTAGATTTCAGTTCAAAATTTACCACCAAGTTAGGGTACTTAATGCACAGCGGTTGCTGGTTCATATCGGGCGATGTCATGTCTTTGATCGATCTTTCAGGAATCAAAGCCATTATTTCTTCTCTGGATTCGCTCGAGGACTCCTCAAATACCAAAGTTATGTCTTTTTCGTCTTCGTATGGGGCGGATGTTCCTTTCGGTGGTTGCTTACTTTCCCAACGAAGTTTTCGTGCGGTTTTTTCGATTTCGGGATCGTATTCCAATTTACCTGTACGAGAAGATCTTGGCATTAATGGTGATAAAAATCAAGTAACAAAAATTAAAGAAATCTACTTAAAAACGCCAGTCCCCGGCAACAGCGCCAAAATTTTATGGGTGTCGAGACCACCAAAATTAATTCCTACAACACTTGTGAAAGTGGGAGTAGGGTCGATTCCACAGAGACCGACTTTAAGTTGATTTCTTTGAGAAAAAGAAAATAAAAGAGGAGAAATTTGATGGTAAAAAGAAATCATTAAAATTAAATGAACTAATTGAAACTACCTGACGAGGATACGAGAGAGAGATTTTCCGGTTAAAGTTATGATCATGTTTGATTCTTGTGAATTGATCATTGATGCAAAAATAACACATGTATAAATGAATAAATCAGTTATAGTGTTGGTACGACCTAACACCTTACCTTTCCTTACCTTTTCGTCAGCCAAAGTACGACCATTGACTAGATCCCTAATTAATAGACAATCCTGGAAACGTCTACAAGATTTAATCTATTAACAGAATTAAGAATTAGAACGGCCCGATTCTAATCAACAAACTCCTACGAGGATAATTCGTTTAAACTAGATCATACGTTCCCCATAACACAACTAATTACTATGACATAATTAATCATGCTACGTCGCTACTAAGCATTGAACTAAATAAACAATTACTCGAATTTATAAAGTTCAATTAGCTAAGCAAACCTTCTTGATAATGAATAATCGGTCGAATCATTCATAAATCAGACGTTTGTAATAAAAGCACAGATAATAGCATGAATATTCATTTAACAAGTGTAAAAAGAGCAGATTAGATCTCACAACATATTACGAATCAAGCAATCACCATATCTTAACCAGAAAATAAGGAATTTAGCCGGACATGTTAATGGAAGAACACATGAAAAGCAAAGTAAGAAAATATCATAAAAACTAGAGAAATAGAAGAGGGAAGAACACATGAAAAGCAAAGTAAGAAAATATCATAAAAACTAGAGAAATAGAAGAGTTCAAAAGTTGTTTCTTAAAGTGAATTACATCACCTATATATAATAACTAGATTCCTAATTCTACTAGGATTAAAAGTAGAGTTCTAATTGAACTGAAAGACTTATAGAACTAGAATTATAATCCTAGTTAAACTCCTCCTTCATCTAGGGTAGTCCAAGCAGCTCCAAACTCTTGCCAAAAATTGAGTTTGAGTCTTGTCTGAATTTTTTTTTTTGTGTTTTTCTTCATTTTACATTTCATTTGTCCTAATGCTGCAAATATTTAATTAGGGGCATTTGGTCACAAAATAGGCCAAAATATTACATGAAATAAGCACAAAATGCGATCCTATCACAAAGGAACACTTCTGCTGTATCTTTAGAAATGGAGTTTAGGATACAGACACAACCATGCAGTCTGTCCTCTGCCATTGTTCTATTTCATTGTCGTCAGTTGGTTTGTTACAAGAACCATCAAGAAATTCCAGTTTCTGCTTAGCCCCAGAGCAATCGTAATCGAACGAACCCAAGAAAAGTAATTGCCCCTATCCAGAGGTACTAAGACTAAACTCATCCAAGGGTGATCACCTCCATATAATCTCATATTTTTAAAGATTAACTGAAGCTTACGATCCCCTGTTCTAGCTCCTTCAGTCTCGTTCTTGTCACCCATGATAAAATTTATTGCAAAAGAAAGCTATATCTTCAACCTGCAAATTTCTCATAATCAGGGAAGCAAGGCAGCAGGACTAGAGATCATTAAAAGATGGCTCTAATACCATGTTGAAATTTTGAATATACGCAAATGTAAGCCGTTTGAAATTATTGAGTGGATTGAGTGGATAGAAAAACAAAGTTAAACTTCAGCATCTCATACAAGCCCCTTTAAATAGATCATTAGGGAGCATTAAGCGCCTAACCCCCTAATTACTGACCTAAATAACAAACTTGCATTACAGCTGGATGCAAACACAACAATAGAATACAACGGATAGAATATGACTTTCAGTAACAAAAAATTCACCAAACACGATTTATTCAGCAAAACTAATACCAGCAGCTGCTCTTTAATTCTTCAGGCCTAGTAGTGCTGATTTGATCAATCTTTTAACAGCGATTTTAGGTAGTTAGTTCATTTTTGTCAGTGTTGGTTTGGTATTTCAATGAAATTAGCCAATACTACGGGTGGCAAATTTGCGAGTTGGGTCGGACTCAATATTGGGCCCGATTAAAAATGGATGGGGTCCAAAATGAGTTCAAAGGAATAGGTCCAAAATGTATTGGGTCGGATTAGTATACACCATTCTATTAATTTGAATCTAATAATTTCAAAATTTTACAAAAGGCAAAAGAAAGAAAAAATAATATTTAAATTATTGAAAAAGATAACTAATACTTGTATCACATGTTATTCATGTCTAATGACCATGCACTTTAAGATTCATTTGTTAACTTATAAATTAAAAAACATCTACTAAGTATCTACAAAATACTACATTTTAAACAAATAATTCATAAAATTTTGAATATTCATCTTAAATGAACATCAAGCCGTGCAACCAAATACTCCATATTTGTTGAGAGGCAATTGCTATCTTCATCATCTTTAGAATTATAAGCCGTAATATGAAATATAAATATCATAATACATAAAAATACAAAATAAATTACTAAATAATTTGAAATAATAAGAATAACATTATAATTTGACTGATTTTCTTTTTTTTGTTTTTTTGTTTGTGCATGTCTTTGGTGAAAGATGAGTGGGTGACTTTGTGTGTGGTGAGGTGAAAGAGAAGAGTGTGTGATAATAGTAGTGCGAGTTGTAGGTTCTTGTTTATTTTTTTTTTATTTATTTTATGGGTTGAACCTATATAAAGCCCATCAACAACTCATTTTCAACTCATATAAAAGATAATTTTATTTAATTTAAACTTATATCAATCTATTTTAATTTATAACTAATCCAAAACAATCCAACCTAAAATTAATTGGATTGGGTTGAATCCATGTATATCAACCCATATTGATACCCTTAGCCAATACTTATTCTTTGAGATTTGATTTGTGTGCCAAATTTATTTCGGTCGTGAGAAAGATACTTTTGCTTAGGTTAATTAACACAATTTTTCGTAAATATAATACTTTTATTTTAATTTGATATTTTAAATTTTTATTATTTAAAAAAAGAGAATACGATAATTCATAAAAACAAAAGTATCTCACAAGATTCATAAGCTTTATAGAACATTTAATTAGTTTGGCCAAGAACCCTCTAAACTACCTTACTTTTCCGTCCCAACAATTTTGCGACCGGATTTATTGGAATTTCCCAAATACTTTATACAAATTGGCCACAATAATTTTATTTTTGGGTGTATTAAGAGTTCTAAGTCCATTCTCGTTTTTCAGGTGTAGGTTTCTCAAGTATACCTAACTCACAAAGGTTGGTGAGAACATGTATAAACCCTAATTATAATTGTCTCACGCTTTCGTTAGTGAGACTGATACGAGGTTAGAGTGTATTAAAATGCAACAAAAAGAAAATTTTTCTACCCATGAGGTTGTGAATTGTTGAAATGAATGAGTTGTCGATTCAACATGGATCAGTGTTCAAGGGAAATAAGACAATCATGACGATTAACTAATTATTAGGTCGTTTTTTGGGACGGTTTCAAGTTTGACATGTCAATATGAACTAATTTAGAGGTTGTTTGGGCGAGTTTTATAAGCTCATTAAAATATTTTATAAGATATTTGAGAGTTTATAAGATGTCACAAAGTGTTTGATAATTTTTTTAAAAAAAGATCTTATAAGCTGTAAAAATAAGATATTAGGATTTTGTAATTTTTTTATAAAAAAAAAAGTAGAAATTGCTAACTTATTTTTAAGATCTTAATAAATCCCTTCAAATTAACTACAAATTAGTCTATTACTAATATTTTATAAGTTATATAATTTTATTTTATCAAATACTTCATGAATTTATTTTTAAACTAAGATATAATATTTTATAAGCTCTAAAAATATTTTATAAGATGTACAAGCTTCTAATATCCTTTAAAAAAGTTTAACCAAACACCCTCATATAAAAGATTTATCATTTCAAATAATCAGCATGACCCCTGCGTGAAATACAATTTTTTTTTTTTTAGTTTGACAGTCGCTAGTTCTGCACCATTAAAAAACATTAGGGATAAAAAAACGAGAAAACAGGAATTCAAAATGGACTCTCCTAATTCTCTTTGTTCTCTTACAAACACTCCTACACCTAATTTACACACACAATCCCACGGATCTTCTCACGTCGCCGAAGCCATCGCGGAGGAGGAAGATGATTCTTGATCCAGTGTCCGATGGACTGTTGGATGACTTGGAGGATCTAGGTGAAGACGGAACTGGTGACTTGGGCGCCGGCGCCACTGCAACGACCGAAAGGACGGACATCTATGAATAGATTCCATTGGAGTTCAATTTTTCTGAGTTTCTTTCGTTGGCCAATCGTGTAATTGATCATGGAGATGATGAATCGATTAAAGCTCTTCGAGATCTCCAACATCGCTGGTAGAAAAGTATGGAGAAAGAGAAGCCAACCCGCTGGCATAGTTGCTACAATGCATGACTATCGTCCATACTGTTCCGCCGGTAATGCACCTTCCTCGGTGGATTCCCTGTTTGCCGACGCCTGAACAGGCGACTGATTTTCTCCATTCCATGATGCCATCTCAAGCTACAGCCGCGAATAGGGTTTCTGTACAAGCGTCGCCACCTGTGTAGACTAGGGTTGCTGCTTCACCAACAGTCGCGGCTAGGGTTCCTGATGCGCTGCCTCCCATGCCTGGCAATGAACAGAAGGGGGTTGATGTTCCTATAGTGTTGGTTGTTACTTCTTTGCCATCACCGAAGCGAAATTTGCCACTGCTCGTTGATTGATCTCCCTTGCCGGCGAATTCTTGTGTTGATCAATCCCTTGAGACCTCTGCAAATTCTTCCTTCGTTGATGAATCCTAGGTGCCGTCTGGGACAATTTCTGCTACTGCGCCATTGAACATGAACACAAATCCTAGTGTGGGAGGTAAGGTGTCGTGTTCTCAGCAGGTTCCGCCACTTTTGCAGTCGTTGGCCGACGAGAATGGTGCAAACACGTGTTGGGTGCGTCGGAGGAGCTGCATGCTGCTGCAACCGTTGTCGACCGGTTGCTAGAACTG
>NC_026149.1:10139771-10166402 GCF_000512975.1 Sesamum indicum | reverse complement strand
TTTGGCACTCGTTGATAAAATTGCTGATGCGTTCCATAATTCCGCTCGTAAAATGTTATCGTATGTGCTTCCTTCATTGCAAAATGGTGAAATTATTGTGCGCCCAACGTTAGATATTATTCGTGATGGTTCTCGCCGATGGAATTCCACGTCTGTGGGGTATTTTTTTGGCAAACGACCTAATTACTACCAATTGAAGGAATTTGTGGAATCTATATGGCCGATGTTGTGTGAAGTCACAACTACGTCTAATGAGTTTTTCTTCTTTCGATTTAAAATGATTGTGGCTATGGAAGAGGTGATCGAGGGAGGACCTTAGCTCTATCAAGGACAACCTATTGTCCTGCAGAAGTGGGAACTAGGTATGATGTTGCGAAAATTAAAACACACCCAAATCCAAATGTGAATCAAACTCAGGCATTTACCAGTGGAACTATGGACTAACGATGGATTGAGCACGGTGGCTAGTGGGATAGGAAAATCATTATACCCGGATGCTATCACCTCGAGCATGCACTAGACTGGATTTGCTCGTGTATGCGTGATGCTTGACATTGAATCTAAACTTCCGAAATATCTAGTAATCATGACGCCAAAAGAGGATGGTAGTGAAATGACATGCAAGGTGAATGTTGACTATGAGTGGGTACCCCCCAAATGTACCACGTGTATGAGTTTGGGCATCCAACGAAGTCATGCAATGTGACTAAGACAACCAAACCGCAGATATTTGTATGCATGCAACGAGCCAAACCGGAGATCACAGCATCTGAGCCACGAGTAGCCCCCATACCCGCAGAGGACAACCATTCGGCCAAGGGTAGATCCCCCACCCATGGTTGAGCGAGGCACACGTGTTGAACGCACCTAACCCCCATTGAAGGAAAATGTTGACATGGGTAAGGCTATTATAGTACATAATACCTATGATGCTCTAAGTTTTCTTGACCAGGAATCAGTTACTACTCCACAGGGTCCTAACAGACGCAGCCCCTCCAATATTGAACCATGTTCAATGCAGCCATTTGGAATGTACGGGAACTGAACAGGAGGGACCACTAACTAGCAGTTGTCGATCTAGTGGCGAAGTTCAGATTATAGTTTATTGGTCTGCTAGAGACGACAGTTCAAGCAACCAATGCGGTACATATTCAGTCCTCTATCTTGCCTCGTTGGAAATGGTTTATGGATCCTGCTAGTTCGGGTAACCGCATATAGGTAGCATGGAATGATGAATTACTTGATGTAACTATTGAGTGCGTAGGAGTTCAATTTATTCATTGCCATATATATGTGCGAGAAGTCTATGAAAGCTATGCTGACACGGTGGTCTATGGTGCTAATGATATTAGTGCACGGAGAGATCTTTAGCAAGCACTTGCTTGCGAGGCAATGTAATGAAGAATTGTGGATGGTTGGCGGGGACTTTAACATTTTTCGTGATCTTAGTGAGGTATGTGACGCTTCTAGAGACATATGGTTGGTGTGTAATGACTTCAATGAGTGCATCATGGAAATCGGGCTCCTTCTGCTACCCATACAGGGTGAATGGTTCTTGTGGCACAATTGCAGTACAGATTCATGGAGCTTATGAAAAGCCTAGACTAATTACTTGTCAATGACAAATGAAGATGGCCTAGCTCCTTCTACTTTTGTCTAACTCCTCGGACATCTGATCATTCGCCTCTTGTCATGAAAGGGGATAATAGACAGGGTTTTGGAGGTATGTTCAGATTTGATAACTATCTTGCCCTATCCTTATAGTTTTTTTCTAATGTGCAGAATATATAGCAGCACCACATTGTTGGTATCCTGATGTACTTAGTTACACGAAAACTCAAAGCTCTGAAATAAGTTTTTTTATCCCAAAGGAGAAGTAAGGGGGACCTCTCAGTAAATGTTAAGCTTGTTAAGGAGTTCCTCACCACTGCCCAACGGTTACTTAGTGCTGACAGACATAATACCCTTCTTCTGCATCTTGAACACTATTGCAGGTTGGTGTTTGCCAAAGCAGCTAAATTTGGCAGATTATGCTGCAATAAAGGGCCAAATTGCAATGGATTAAAGGGGGAGATCAATGCTCTCGCGTGTTCTTTCGCAAAATAGCCCAGCACCGGACGACGAGATGAATATTCCAGAACAACATTAGGGATAATTACATTTACATTTGTTAAAATGTTGTATATTTACACAAACCACCATTGTCTTTTGTGTAATTAAAAACCACCCTTAATAGCCAAAAAGCAGGAGTAGTTTGTGTAATGTTATGGACATTTCTAGCGGTGATGTATAATTTTCTAAACGGCAAAGGTGGTTTGTGTAAATAATATTGATATTTCTGGTGAGTGTATAAGTCATGGAGTGTAAACGTATTTATTCCAAACAGTGTTGCACGGCTTCATTTGGTGGTGCGTGGCTGATGGCCACATCTAAGTAGGAGGTGACGCGTAGGGGTGTCAATAGGTAGGGTCAGACCCACAGATCACTTTTAAGACCCAAATTCAAACCCAATGAATATTATTAGACCCTGACCCATTAAACAAATATAGATTGTGTATGGATTAAACCTCTACCCATTAATACCCATGGGTCTACGTACTCAATTTGTACCCAAAAAATATATTTATTTTTTTCTATTTAATTGAATTATTATTTATCAAACGATCTAACTTCAAGTGGATAAATCTAAAATCTTAAGATATCATAACATTATTTAACGTGTATATCTTCATAAGATTCTTTTGTAAATGGTGTAATAATGATATATTATTTAAAAAATTTACAAAAAAAAGGAGCTATTTGTAAATTAGTCTCAATAATTTTAAAATTATTGATAAGTTATGGATCAAAATTAAAAAAAATTAAATTAATTAGTATGATATGTAAAAAGAATAATTTAGAAAAAAGAAAGAGAAAAAAATTGGGTATGGGTCTGGTCAAGTCTAGAGACTCATGGGTCTTGAGACCTGTGGATCTTAAGTGAGGTTCAATGAATTACGTAGGATTTAGGTCTAAATTAATTTATTTGGGTCTTTGTCGGGTCTGGGCCTAGTGTCACAAGCGGACTCTTTTGTCTTGCAGCAGAATGATTCTTCGTCCATGCGGCGTCTCAGGTTACACCCAACCTTCGACTAGCCTTCACACATCTCAAAGTTTACCGACTATCCGTCGTGTCTTTTGGACACCAAATCTTACTAGCGCATCTAAACACCTCTCTATGCATCCACTTGCGCCCGTGCACTCACCTATCCAAAATGCCCATGTTCATACCTTTGTGCATTCTCGCAGTCGGTTAAGTAGTCTACTGTCATGCATCTTGCCTACAATTTTGGGACTCGCCAACGCATCCCTCTATGGCAAGGAGTATCCTCGCTCTGCCTCGACATTAGGCGCTCCAAATGCGCGCGCAACGTCTATCTCAAGCCTAATGCTCACTCGGTACATCCTTAACGACGCCTTCATCGTGGCCGTCTTCTATGCCTCGCTCTAGTAAGACCACATCAGAAGTTTGAGGTCCATTCGACATGCCAACATCTTGCATTGATACCACAAGGCATGCCAGACATGCCTTCTTGCCTTTCAGCCTGAAATTACAATTCACCACAGTGCGGTGTCACCCAACAAATGCTCATCTTTGCTAACGGACCCCCGTAGATGGTTAGAACTCAATAGTGCATGGAGTTGGTTCACGAGGTTTTGGATTGCTTGCCTCGATCACCTATTCGCACGAGAGGTGTTGCCTCTGATATCCCGCAGCCCGCAGGGCAACCTTGCGCGTCATATGGAACCTCTCGGTCACTTTCTTGCCCAATGTAGACCGTCCTGACCCTATGCGGCCCGTCCGGCTCCCATACCGTTCGGGGACTCTAAACACTACGTTGACATACCTAGAGTTGGCTCTTGAAGTCCTCCACATGCCCCCAAGAGAGCTCATTTAGTGTCGGCATCGTTGTCGGCATGTATGGGTTAAGAGGTTTCTCTCTCTAGAAAGAATGCTCTCCCTTCTCTCTGAGTGCCTCACTATGGATTCACTTTATAGCAATTTTTCTTCAAGTTTCTGTAAGTTTGGTTCTAGTTAATCAAGTCTCCTAGTGTTGCACTACAATTTTACCGATTGTTTTTGTGATTTTGAGGGTGCTTGGTCGACTTTTGAACCTCTCCCATTGATGGGTGGCTCGCTGTGGTTCTATCTATCAGATTCCCTTCTCACATTACACTACAGCGGTTTCTTTGCTATTGGTGGAAGCTTTTTGCTGCTAGCGGAAGCCTCCTCACGGCCTGAAGCCTGCTGGACATTTCATTTTGCTATTGGTGGTGTTTGTGCCATTTTTTTAAGCCATTTCTAGTAGTCCGGTAGTAGGTGAAGCTTGCCATTTTTGGTCTAGCAAAAACCTTTCTTGCTGCTGCACTGACTGCTCTTTCCGCATTATGCATTGACAGCCTGTAGCCTATTCTAGCCCTTGTTTGACTTGCTGGAGCAATTGCTCTAAAAAAGCCTGCTACCCTTCCTGTTGTTTCCTCTTTTGGTGCCGGAGCTGCTCCAACTGCTGAAACTTCCTCTTCCGCCTAGCAAGCCTGCCATGGCAAAGTCAATGAAAAACAAGTAAGCTGTTGAACCTGCTATCCACCCCACTAAACCATCCGGCCAACCAATTGTTGCACCAGTTTCTAGCAAAGTGACAGCGACAGCCAGCCACCTGCCACCCAGCCGTCCAATGCCTCTGTTTCCGTCAAGGAAGCCGCCAAGCCTACCGTCATAACCAAGGTTGGTTCGCTAGACTTTCATGGCTTCGTTTTTGATTTAGAGGCCTCCCCCTTTGCTGCTAAGAACAACGCAAATACCACCCTCACCTCCAACATCCCCGACCCCCGGTTAGAGGGGGCACTGCCAGACAACATAGACAAAACTGAAGTCGCTGGTGTTAAGAAAACTTACTTTGCAGGGTTGTTTAGTAACAACCCCAAGCTCACCGACGACAATAGGCTCACGAAATTTGCGGTCGAAGATGAAACACTCTAACGTGGGACAAACAACCTGATTGACGTCCACACCAAACTGGGATTCTTCCTTGTTGGCTACAATGCCAGCAAGTTCCCAGGACTCAAAGCGATACACACATTATCTCAATCATGGGGGGCCAACTTTCAACAACATGATAGTGGATGGCTCATTTTCAAATTTGCACGTGATCAAGATAGGCAGCACATATTAGCCGGTGGACCTGTACTTTGTCTGTGGACGTCCACTCCTACTAAAAAACATGCCTGTTTATTTTGAGTTCAAGGAGGATGATATCCGCCTTACTTCTATTTGGGCCACCCTTCCGTCATTTCCACTTGAATGTTAGCATCTGGATACACTTGGCAAGATTGGGTCGAGTTCGAGACTCCCATTGCCATGGATTCATTGGCAATGAAGATGGAGCGAGTTTCGTATGTCCGTATCCTTGGTCGAATTCGATGCATCAAGACACTTGTGGTCCAAGTGGAGTTACTCTTCTGAACGGTATGACCAGAAAGCAGCTGGTTGTCTACGTGTTGACACCTAAGTTTTTCACGAAATGCAACTATTTTGGTCACTTAAAGGATACATGCCAAGGTACAACCGTCGGCCACTGTTCAGACAACTACACTAGCATCAATCGTCAAGCCGGTTGCCCCGAAAAGGGCCCAGCCAACAAAGTAGACTGTGGTGCAACATCGACATAAGAATAATCAGAAGCACCAACACCCAGCAATAGGTGTGAAGCAGTCAGATGTTCTAGTAGCCGGCAATGATGAACAGGGACGATCGACCCATCAAAGCCACAAGCGAGTATGAATGTGGTAGTGCAAAACATGCCCCCAAGACAGATTGGTACAGGAGTACACTCATTGGCAGACTCCTCGGGTTCCTTCGATGAGCCAAACTCCCCGACATCAACCAAACATTTTATGCTAGGGACTATGTCAGCCGTCATCAATCCACATGAACCGAAACTAAAGCAGAAGCTAGGAGGGGAGTCCCTCCTTCACCCTAATGAAAATTAGATTTTGGGACGTGAGAAGTTTCAACCGACCTCTCAAACACAATGGGGTAGCCCACTTCATCAAGAATAATCAGCTTTGCCTCTTGGGCATTTTGGAGACAAAGCTTTCAGCATCGACAATTCCATGAATTATCCACTGATCATTCCAAGAGTGTGCCAAACCAACAACTTTGACACTATTCCTGATGGACGTATCCTTGTTATTTGGAATCCAAATGTCATCGATCTTCATCCTGAAGACATCCCACCGCACCTGATTCATTGCCCTCTCACGAATAAGTCCTTGCAACTTTCCTTTTATATTTCTTTTACTTATTGTCCTTACTTTGTAGTGAATAGAAGGAACATGTGGGAGACACTAATGGAACTGGGATAATCAATGAACATTTAGTGACTCATACTTAGCGATTTCAACTATGTAAAATCTCCTGAGTAAAAGCAACTTGGTGCTGCACCAACATGGTATGAACTCAAGGACTTTGCTGATTGTTGCTTGCACTTGGATTACATGATGCTTCCACAACGGGTTGTTACTACACTTGGTATTCCAACAACATAGCAACCCCATTTGGTGCAAGCTTGATCGGGTTCTCTTGAACAATGAATGGTTAGAGGCCGGATTGCATTCTGGCGCCCGTTTCAGTCCACCAGGATGCCTCTCCGACCACTCCCCGAATATTATCTCTATCCTCAATCTTCCTGCCCTCAAGCCTAAACCCTTTTGATTTTTCAATATGTGGGTAGATCACCTGCAATTCTTGGCAATCGTTGAAGAGAGATGGAACGTGAATGTGGAGGGCACGCCTCAATTCAGCCTTTGCAGGAAATTGAAGGCACTAAAGAACGCTCTCGAAATATTTAAACTACACTATAGTCATATCTCCATCAGGGCTAAAGAGGCGGATCTCGCACTGCAAGATGCAGAACTCCAGCTTGATTCTAACCCTGGAGATGTAGTTGCTCGGGACTCGTTGGGGGACCTTAAGAAGAAGGTCGTCTTCCTTGCCGAAGCTTGAAGGCATTTTTGCTATCAAAAGGGAAAAACCCATTTCCTCAAAATAGGGGACCAGAACACTATGTTTTTCCACGACATGGTGAAAAGGAATGCTGCAAGGAACTCTATCTTGGCAATCACCAAAGACGATGGTATCATTATCACTTTCACCGAGGACATTGCCCAAGAATTTATTGCTTTCTACACCTCACTCTTAGTACCAAGGTCTAAACCCTCCCGATTGATGATGATGTGTTTGAATGGGGCCCCAAGCTCTTTCCCAAGCGTGCCTTGGAGCTTTGTAGAGCAGTCACACCGTTAGAGGTCAAGGAAGCCATCTTTTATATCAGCAAAAACGAGGCACCTGGCCGGACGGTTATTCATCATGTTTCTTCAAGAGAGCATGGAACAATGTGGGAGACCAAGTATGCAAGGTTGTGTTGGACTTGTTCAGGAGTGGACGGATGCTACAGTAGCTCAACCACACTATTATTGCCCTTGTGCCCAAATCTGAGCACTACACGTCTGTTGCGGACTACCAGCCGATCTCGTGTTGCAATGTGATCTACAAAGCTATTACAAAAGTTATTGCAGACCGGCTTTCCCCCGCCTTGGAGCACCTCATTAACTGTTGCTAATCAGCCTTTACTGTGGGTCATAACATTACAAAAAACATCTTCTTGGCTCAGGAAATGGTCCAGCAATACTCGATGAAGCGGATTTCACCTTGATGTACTATTAATGTGACTGGCGCAAAGCCTTCCCCCACTCTTTATTTCATGGATTATGGTATGTGTTTCCGCTCCTTCTTTTACAGTGGCTTTGAACGGCTCCCTCCATGGTTTTTTTCTGGGAGAAAAAGGCCTAACACAAGGAGATCCAATGTCGCCAGCCTCTTCCTTCTTAGTATGGAGTACTTTTAATGATTGATCAAGAGGAAAACGTCTAATTCGAATTTCAACTTCCACCCAAAATGTGAGAAGATAAAGATCACCCACCTTCTCTTTGTCGATGATCTCATGCTTTTCTCCCGAGGTGCCCTCCATCTATCCACATCTTGATGCAATGCCTCCAAGAGTTTAGGGACATCTCTGGCCTTGCTGTCAACACTTCCAAGTCATGCATCTTTACGGCAGGCGTACAAAATAATGAGTTTGATGGAATACTTGCTAGGACAGAGTTTGCTAGAGAAGAGATGCCCGTCTGATACCTTGGCATTTCCCTTGCGGCACAATTGCTTTCAGTCACCGACTACTCACCAGCTAAGTCGCTTTCATTTGTGGGTCGACTGGAACTCATACATTCAATTATTCAGGGTGAGGAGTGATTTTGGCTCGAAGACTTCCCACTTCTAGCGTCGGTCGTCGAGAAAATTCATCGATTTTGCATAAACTTTCTATGGAACTCTAGGAGAGCACCAATTGCCTGGGAGGAAATCTGCCATCCTAAGGAAGAAGGCGGCCTTGGTATCCGACATATTTAATCTTAGAATGTTTCCCTCATTGCTCGAGTTTTATGGAACATTCATCACAAGACAGACACGTTGTGGGTACAGTGGATCAACGGTGTCTACCTTAGAGGCAATTCAATATGGGATTGGCAACCAAAAAAGGGTAATTCTTCACTCCTTCACCAATTTGTCGACATTCGTAACAGAGTTGTCACTACATTTGGCTCATCAAAGGCAGCAATCTAGCACATGGTGGGATGGTCTAACACCAAGGTACTCGAGACGTCCAAAACCTATGAGTACTTCAGGCCGAAACTTATAAGGCAGCCATGGAAAGCAGCAATCTGGAAGGCATTTATTCCGCCGAAGTATTCATTCATCTTGTGGCTTGGACTACGAGGTAGACTCGCTACACGCGATCGACTTGCATTCCTACAGTAGGAAGAATCATGCTCGTTGTGCATCAACACCATGAATCGGCCAAGCACCTTTTCTTTTAGTATCCCTTCAATGACTGTGTGGTCTCATATCCGGCAATAGCTTGGCATCAGTCGACGTATGTCCACCCTCCTCAGTGCAGTCAAGTGGCTCAAGAAAGAGAAAACTAGCTCCTTTGTGCAGAATAAAGCGTGACTCCTCGCCTTAGCGCTTTAGCATGCACGGTTTACAGCTTTTGGATGCACCAAAATGAAATTATTTTGGAAAAATTGCATAATATCCCCCTGTGTTATGCTAAAATTGTATGAAACTTACCTGTGTTCAATAAATAGCCAAAAAAGACCCTATAAATTTTGAAACCCTGCAAAAAGACCCTCTCCATCCAAAACTGACGGAAGGTACTGTACACGCGGGGGAAATGAGAATGGGGGCCTTTTTTTACTATATTTCAACCTTTATGGTAGTGTTAAGGTCCAAAAATACCCTTCCCCTCCCACTACATATACACTTAACTTCCTTCCACAAACATACTACACAAAATTCAGTTTTTGGGCTGCTGCAAGCTTAGTTTTCTCGAGGTATTTTTTTTATTCTTTATTTAACATAATTTTTTTTTTAAAATATTTATTTCTGATATTTATTTATTTTTCTTTTTGTAGCATGTCTTTTGCTTCTCAAAAATCCACTTCGAAAGATGGAAAAATTGATTTACAATATAGAAATCCAGAGTGTTACTGCCAAAAAAATACCACAATTAGAGTTGTAGGTCCAAGCAAAGAAAGTGAAGGAAAATTATTTTGTAATTGTAGAACAAATGAATATAACTTTTTTGTTGGTTGGACCCTATTAGTATTTCTGAAAAATTTTCACAGTCAACATCAACACAATCTACTAAATTCGAAGAAGAAGCCCAGTCCAGATAGATGAAAATGGAGGACGATTTTGATGAAGTACTATCTATATGCATGGATTTGACATCTAATATCAAGAGACTTGAGCAAATGAATGATTGATGAAGGCATTTTTTTAAATTCTTGTTGTTTTGCTTGTTGCAATATTATTCAAGTAGTTATATGTGTAATTTAACGGATGTATTTTGGATGTTCGCAATTGAAGTTGATTCCATTTTGGATGTATTTTCCCTGTAAATATATACTTGAAGAACAAAGTAGTACCAAAAAAACCAAAAAATATGAACAATTAAATTCCTGTAGCATAACAAAACACTTAGCTAAATAATCATTCACTGTAGCACATCAAAACACTTAAACAATACCATGTTAGATTACTAGAACTTTGCCAGAACACTTAATACTTTACAGTACCACAACAAAACACACTTCATTGTACCACAACAAAATACACCTCATTGTACCACAACTTAGATAAAACCCATTTTACATTGCAAAGCTGCTGCCAAAATATTTAGTTAAATTCATACCAAAACACTTGCATGATATGCATACAATTCTACGGTCATTTCAATCTTTCTTTGTAGATGCATCTCGCCCCTTGGATGAGCTTGACCCAGTGCTTGGCCTATAGGAGGCTGAAAGGTTTTTCAGCTGATTAGTCAAAGTTGGTTTGCTGGATCGACAACACTCTCTTTGGAAATCGGTACCCGTACTTGAACCTTCAATATTTTGGTGATGTGGATATCGGGACTGGTTGTTTTCTCCTTCTTGGAGCATTAGACACCGGCACATTCTTATTGGATGGTAGTTGGCTAGTTGCAGGTCTTTGTTCAGTATCTAGGGACATCTAAACCAACAATATTTTGATTAATTTACAGGTGGATTATTATTATGAATGAAACCAAAGTCCAAATTCTAGAAATCTACTCACCTCAAATGGTGAACTAAATTGTGTAGACCTTGGTGGTACAAAAGTTGGCCTTCTTAACCTTTGAAAAACTCCATGCATCTGTAGGATATGATAATTGATTTATGAATGTTAAGTAAATGACGACTTTTCATTTGTTTTTCAAGATATGAAAATTGTAACAAATCCACCTCATTTGTCCTTGATTGTGATGCTGGCACCTCAGCTGCTTGTGGTATCTATAGGAAATGAATTTCCATCATATTTAGTGCATAATGAAAGTACTATTTACACGAATACATATCTCATGAAGGGGAAATAGTGGTTCAGTTTGTGACTGTGCAAGCTGCAGAAGATATATGTAAGTTTAAATCAATTCTAATTGTCAAAATTCATATTGAAGATTGTTGAAAGTACCTCTTCTGAAGGAAACAGTGGCTCGGACTTTGAAAATTGGTTATGACTATTAGGAGCAGGAATCTGCATAAGATATGTTTTAAGTTAAAATCATCATAATTTATGTGTAAAGTCATATTTAAAACATACCTCATTTAGGTTAATCCCTTCACTTGATTGTGATATTTCTGTTGCATGTGATGTTCCTGCTCCATCAGCTGGATCATGTGGATGCTGAAAAAACACAGAAAAACTGTTAGAAATTACTATGAAATTATGTATTATATTAGTATATAAAGTTAGAATACCTGTGTTTCTCTTGAGTTTGGATGAGGGGGGTTGGTGCAGTTTGTTTTATTGTGTCCTGTTCTGAGGCAGATACCACATATGTGTGTTAAGCCCTTTCTTGACACTCTTCCAGTTTCTCTAATATCATTTGCATCCCTTCTCCTGACCTTTTTTGGCCTACCCACCTTGGACTTCACTAATGGAGGAGCCACTTTACCAAATGTTGAAACCTCAAAATCATGCATACCAAGCACAGGATTTATCATGTGATTGTAGACTTTTAGATATGTTTCCTTCTTCAAATATGTGTCTACATAGTCCTCTACATTCAGTCTATGGTAGTTGATTGCTGCAATTGCATGACAACATGGATATCCCACCAATTGAAACATACCACAGCTGCAATGTCTATCATTCAAGTACACTATATGATTTTCCATAAAGTGCATGACTTCATACTTATCTTTACTAGCCCAAGTGGGGAAACAATGTCTGCTTTCAAGCCTTTGTCTTTCAAGTGGCTGTTATTTTTTTTGTCTCATTATGTTGGAATTTTAAGTCCCAACCCCTTCTAATGGCCCAATCCCTCAACACCTCCCTATACTTTTTCCCTAGTTGGAAACTCCATTCCAACTACTAAATCCTCATTCCCCAAGTCTGTCCTCTCATTCCACACTGGGTAACTATTGTCCCTCGTCATCAGAACCCCGAAGTGAAACTAACTCATCCTTTTCGATGCATCAGTAATCCAACCATCTGCCCCCATATTCCTCTCATCCTCCCGCCTCTGTTACTCTACTGCTCTTTTCATTTTTTTTTTGTTCTCTCACAAATGCTCTTATTGTTCTGAATATTTTTCTTACATGGCCAGGTGGTCTATTTTCAAATATATCATCATCTAGAGGACCCTCTAAATCTTCCAACATCCAAAAAGGACATTCAGATACTGTTGAATCCCCAGAACTGGAACCATTCCCATCCCCCTCTTCAACTCCCTGCCCCCCCTCACCCCCTTCAATTCCAACCTGTTCCCCCTCACCCTCTTCAACTCCAACATGTTCCCCCTCACCACCATTAACTCCCTGTTCCCTCTCAACCTCTTCACTTATGTAGTTTGTATATCATCAAACAAAGGGGAAGTATTATCGGGATGGTGTATAGATTCAGAATTGTGTAGAGAGGCAGTGTTATTTGTATATTCAGAAGAATCAAAGTCAAATTCAGGGGCATTTAAGGTTTAATCAAGAACTAGGGCATTAATTTTCAGCTTCTGGGTTTAAGAGCTCAAAGTTATCATGAAAAGGAAGTAAGGGTGCTTGTTCTTCTGTTAAAATGATATTACCCTGAGTACCAATAGCTAGTAGAGGGCCCTGTTTTTCTTCAAAATATATAGGAGTTACATTCAACCCCTTATAATCTCTCAACAATTCTCTAATACCCTCATCCTCATTCAACATCCTAAGTCCATTATCTAAAGTGTGTCCATGTAGGCAATAATAAACAACCACATTTAGCCCCTTACCCCCTGCTTTAGCATACATTTCTATTAAGTTCCCATAATATAATCTTTCCTTATCCACATTTGGAAACCATACTCTACTACCACCTACATATTTAATTATAGGCACCCATTCAATTACATCACCAAGCCATATATCAAAATCAGCATTATCAGCCAACACCATTCTGCAATTAAATATACAAATAAAAAATTCAGCAACCAACATATACAAGTGGGGACACAACCCCTTTGCAAACAACTGTTAATTAAATAAGAAAGTGGGGACACAACCCCTTTGCATAATTAAATGAACAAATATAAAATACAACTTTTCAAGCAATTGAGGGTTAGGGTGTGGGGACCAACAGTGGAAGAATCCACTGTTCAAAGCATTTCAAATTTACAATAAATATTCGGTCAAAAAGGTAGGAAAGTATACCTTTTTTGCACTGTTATGCCTCTAAACGTGTTATCTCAACAGTTCAATTTCGACCAAGAATTACTTTTGAGCATCCAAGGGTACTGGAGCATGCAAATAATACGGTCTTCATTAGATTCTCTTACAACCACTCCAAAAAAATTAGTTAGAAATTATACCAATTTGCATATACAACATGGGCACTCCAAATTACAACTTGTATGTTAATGAATTTCAAGAGCAACAAAAATTAGAAGCCATTGAACCCTCCAACTTTCCCCTATTTCAACAAGGAAATCCTGCGAATTGCAAATAGTAAACTGACCCTACACATACATTTACCCATGTAGAATTCTCTGATTATTTTTTACTGTTCCCAATAGAACTCTATGATTTTTTATTATAGTTCCCATTATCAACATAACTAACATCAGGTGTTCAAATTGTCCTGTTCCTTTGACTTTTTTTTGGAATCTTAACAATTAACAATATCCTTGTCTCCTCGGGCCAGGTTGACATATATATTAACAATCTTCAAAAGAAAGAAAATGGTAGCAACATCAGAATTGGTTGTCATGTAATATATCAGAATTTGTAGATTGTTAACTCACTAAACACCCCAACAAAAGGAAAAAGAAGAAATTTAATATAATATATATATATATATATATAGAGAGAGAGAGAGAGAGAGAGACAGAGACAGAGACAGAGAGAGTACACACACACATACAAAGAGAGAGAGAGAGAGAGAGGTGGAGGGAGGGAGGTTTGATCATCCAAAAAATGGCTCCAAAGGAATAAAGTGGTTATAGTCGCAACACGTACTAGAGGCAGACAAAAGTTCACCCTAAACCTGATGTAACTATTTATAACCAAAACTACCAAAAGATCTCCTAAACAAAATCTCTGAATATGTAAATACGAATTATTACATTCGCAAGCATGAAAAAAGTATTTCTGATACCTGCTTTAGTAAATATCAATTCCAAAATTATTCCACAAATCCGAATTCAAATATCCTAATTTTTACTTCATCTTCTGAATCAATAGCTTCACAAAGCTCGATCTTAAGGCTAAAACAACTAAACTTGTGCAAATAATGGAGAATTTTGAAAGATTTAACCAAAAATTGTAAGCCCTAACCTGTATGTCGTCGTCTTCCCCTCTTCTCCCAACTTCTTCGCGGCGTCTAAAGAAAGAAAATGAAGCATTCACCCTTTTCTTTTTTTTACTGCGATAATAAGTAATAAGGGCATAACAGGGACTTAAGCAAAAAATTAACTCCGTCAGATGGCAGAGATGGAATTGGGCAAGTCAGAAATATTTATAATTATAGGGGTTTTTTTTGCATATAAAAATAACACGGGGGTTTTTTGCCGAGTTTTCATAATACAGGGGGGTTTTATGCAATCTTTCCAATTATTTTTGGAGGAAAAGCAATGTCTTGAGGGTCTTGTTATTCCTATTAAGACTACAATGTATATGCTCTTTTTGACACTTTTCCAACACAGTTTTATTGCACTTTAATCCACGGCGTGGACTTTTTATACCCCCCTGAGTATGCCCGCAGTACCTTATAAATATTATAGATGAATGCAACTTACATTTCATCCAAAAAAAAATATATTTTCATTGTTCCAAGAGTAGATATTGAAATGGCCGAGGAGCACACCTTTTTCACATCTCTCTCAACCAACTTTCAAATCACGTGCCTCTTGAACTGTTGCATAGCTTATGACTTCTACATCATAACTCAAGAGTTTCAGAGCCATCCGATCATCCACGACTGAGGAAATGCCCACACAATATTCTGAAACCACAGTCTCGCCACTACATTGACATACTCTTAACATCATTGTCGTTTCCTACCCAATTGGAACCATATAACTCTGTAACATCTTAAAGGTGTTCCCACACATCAAGGATCTCGTCAAAGAAATAGTTTGTAAATCTCCAAGGATGAAGCACTCTGCTTCCCACATTTGTTTCCTGCTCGGGCGCACGATCGTCACCCTTATATCTTCGTGCCCAAATCTCCTTGGAATAACTTCATAAACGGTGGTTAGTATTTCCACACATTAAGGAAGTTCCCATACAAATAGTTTTGCGATCTCCAATTGGTAAGAGTCTCTGCTCGATGGCCGTTTGGCACTTGCATGCACATCCTCCACAAGTCACTGCCAACCGTTATTGCTAAGGTGCAATCAATGACACCTGGATAGGTTAAGACCCTATCCATTTACAGGTGGCGCAACAGCCAGCTTCTTGGTAGAAGACAGCTTGGAAAACATGGATTTCATTAGCTGGATTTCCCGTTGGAAATAGAAACAAAAGTGTTTGCTGATGCTCACACCTCTTTTCTATAGAACTGTTAGTATGTTCTTCAATTTTATTACATTTGGATGTAAATCGGGTTGTTTGCTGGGTTGCAATATCTTTGTGTTTCTTCCAAACTTGTGCTTGAACTTCGGGTGTGATCATGAAATCTGTTTTTGGTTAGACAAAATATGGGCATTTATCTTCTGTTTTTAATTTTTATTTTGGGAATACAAATTAAAAAAAAGGAAAAGGCCTAAAAAATGCTTAAAAAATTGCTAAGAAAAAAGAAAAATCCTGCAGTAACATTGCTTATTTGACAAGTAATTTTGTCTTTTAGGGGGACAAATATGTGCATCTACAATTAATCACTTGCCTCATATTTGCTAGTAAACACGAAATTATAATAATCAATCAAATTGTAAACAATAAACTAGTGAAAAGTAAACAAATTGGTACGAAATTCTATACTACTATGTCACAAAGATAATGCTGATTTAATCAAAATGGACATTATCCTGTATAAACAAGTTAACATAGCCTGATAAGCATGCTTTATAAGCTTGTATCAGGCGGTGGAGATAATAAACTCAATACATCTGTATGAGAATTTGGGTCTTATTTTTTGTTAAATTGACTTGGTGTATGTTTCAACAACATAGCTCATCAAGAATCACAAAGCTTCCCACCTGATTAAAACATACATCTCTCTCAGCATACACCAGATTGAAACATACAACTGATTAAAGCATACACCTGCAGCACCTGATCAATATGAATAACACTAAGAACAGCATTAACAAAATGATGTCATTCCCTGCTCAATCCACTTGTCATCTCTCCCAATCATCCACACATTTAAACAAAAAAAAAAAACACGATTCACAGACGTCACAACATATCGGAGATCTGAGTTTCAAGTGAAAGCATCAACAGAGAGAGAAATGCTGTTGGAACATAAAGAAGCCGGCAATTTACCTGGCAATTCCATCAAACACCCTCAAAGCCCAGCAATGTATAAACAAATAGTGATTATTGCTTCCCTTCACATTGAAATTGTCAAATAAAAGTAGAACTACCTTCCCCATTCTTCCTGAGGGAGATATGCCATTATACCAAGCAATGACCTAATATGAGCTCCCATACATATAACTTTAACAATTACATACCTATCTTATAAAAAAACGAAAATTCTTATCATTCGGACCTCATTATTGTAATCACCCAATGCTGCCTCCAAAATCGGGAGAAAATGAGTAAAAATAAAATATTACCAATAAATCCACATATAACAAGAAACACCCCAGAATAAAATTTCATTTTTCCAAGTTACAACTTAACAGCCATATCAAAACAGGCAGAAAATCATTAATAGTTTCAAAGTGTATCTTACTTATAAAAGTAGCAATCTTGATATCCACTAGCAATAACTGAAGAGCTGCAAGTAAAATAGAACCAAATGCCACGTAACAACTATCACCAACAACTTGCAACATAAATCCAAAAAAGTCACAGAAAACCATAACTCAAACACAAAGGATGAACATAACGAAACAGTCGTTGCCAGAGACAAATAGCCAACAAAGCCATCATTCTGAAAATCAAACTAATCCATAATATAAGAGCAATCTGTCAGAGAAGCAATACCCAAAATTCAATTCACATAGAGTTTACAATACATTCTACAGCAACAACCCAACATCTACTGTATGTAACTCTGTATTCCGTCTATCTTCTAAAGCATCAATATGTTAAACTCAAGTGCGCCTTAAAACCCTAGCTTCGTGCGGCGCCAATGCCTGCGCTTTGCGTTATACCTACAAGAACAAAAACATACCATATTGAACAAAAATGATCAAGTCCACATAAATAACCAAAAAAAAAAATAACCAAAAAACAAAAGCAGCATACCTGATGGTATTGTCGGTGCGCATACGGATCCAGTAAGGAATCGGTCGATTCTGCCTCTGCTTCTTCGCCAGCTTCTTCTTTATCCGCAATGTCTTATGCGACGGCTGTGAACAATGTCGTTCAATTAATATATACCAAAAGACGAAACAAAAAGTAAAATTCAAGAATTCACACAATCACGCAAATACTAACCCTAAAACACAATGAAAGTACGATGGAGAGAGAATTACCATTTTTGCAATAGAGAAGTTGCGGAGATCAAACCAATGTCCTCACTCCTCGCAGTATGTAGTGAATAAACCCTAGATGGAGAGGGATTTTGTTTGGGCAAATTAATATATGTGGACTTAATCCATCACTGGCCCAGTTTTGTATGGGCTTCTACCGAAAGCCTGCCTCATAAGATTCTCAATTGTAACTTCGGTTAATCCCATTTCGATTTTCTTTGAAAATATAAAATTATATTCTCAAAGAAATTTAAAATTACACTTAAATACTTTCTAAAAAATTTTTATTTATACCTAACTCCTTTTTATTAGAGTTTGAACGAAAAATACTGACATAAATAAAAAAAATCACATAAACTTTTAATTTTGTCCCTCATTTAATATTTTCATGTATATTTTTATACTTCAAAAAAATATGATTTTGAGTATAAAAATGTTATATATATATATATATAGTGAGGTTAACCGCATTATATTTTTCTTTAAGTACAAAATTATCACAAGAAAATATTAAATTGAGGATAAAATTAAAATTTATGGTTTTTTTTTCTAACTTCAATTAGTCCATATTCTAACCAAAAGGGGGTTAGTGTAAATAGTAAATTTTTAGATGGAGATAAATATAATTTTAAATTTTCAACGGGGATTTAAGTATGATTAACTCTTAAATTTTATATTTTACTGGTACATGTGATATATTTAAATGTTTCTCCACAATTAAAAAATATTTCAAAATTTTAATTGTTATTTTTGTAATTATAAGTTTTAAGTGCATGAATTAAAAAATGTTTAAAAAAAGATAAGGTAATAAGTAGTTCTTGAGAGGAGAAATATGTGTTAGATTCGAGAAGTGGGAGAAAACTAAAAGAACTGATGAGATAATATTAATAAAAGTGATAATTATAATTCCCTCTTTTTTGGTTTAGTGTAATTATATATAATTTTTTTATAGTTTGATAAATTATACTTAATACTCCTAAAATTTATTTTTATCCAACAAATAAGTTTTTCTGTTAGTCAAAATTCACTAAATTTGTTTATATTAACAAAAAAAAAACTGAATGAAAATTTATATTTACCCTCGATTGACTTTTTACTGACCTATTGCAAGTTAAACAATTTTTTTCTAACTAAACTACCTTTATAACGACGAAGATATATCTCCTCGTATGCATTAACGTGTGAAAACGTATGAGGAGAATTTGGTCATAAAAGGATTTGTTTGACTTGAAATAAATCAGTAAATAATTAAGTGTAAATATAGATTTTTTCTAATTTTTTTATTAATATTAATAAATTTAGTGAATTTTTTTTATTAATAGAGAGACTTATTTGTTAGACAAAAGCAAATCCAGGAATATTACATGTAATTTTTCAAATTACAGAAAATTTACGTATAATTAGACGAGATTTTAGGAAAAAAGAGTGTAATTTTCCCTAAATAAAATGACAGGCCAAAATGAGGTTCAATTCCTTTTAATATAATATTTATTTCAACAATATTTTCCATTTGAAGTAAACATTTGATATCAATAATTACCAACCACTAACTTTTGGCTATTGTTGCAAATAGAGTATATAAAAATGGGCTTAACCTAATTTATTCTCTTGATATTGTAAACGAGCGATTCACCTTCTTATAAAAAAAATAACAATTTATTTTTCTATATTTTTTAAAATGAAACAATTTATCCCGTGTCTAGGGAGGTAAAATGCTTAAGTTTAAAAAATAAAGATGATAAATTACTAATTTTTTTCTATAAAAATATAACTTGCATATTTACAATATCACTGAAAACACTGCCAAAGGGTAAATCTGGAAATTTTGAGAACCTGCCTTCTAGTGAAGCTGCAATTACATTCTGGATTTTCTATTATGATTCATAACTTATCTCATATTGCACTCAATATCAACCATAGTTCAAATTCGTTTATTGGTGATAATGTTAACAGATATCGTATCTACGATATGAGTTGATATTTTGAATCATGATACAAACTCAACTAATATTTGAAAAATCAACTTTGATTATTCTTCAAAACAAAAAAAAGAGAAAAAAAGAAAAGAGGCAAGCAACCTAGAACCCTTCATAAGATTTGCAGAAAATAGGGTGATTATCTATCACAAAATGACTATTTTGCCCCTCCACGCTATTTACATAAATTGTATTTTATCCATATAAAAAAAATTACGAATATATCTCACTGTCATCCAATTACGAATAAGAGTTTTATTATTATTGCACAAACAAGAATACCACCTGCCACCTATTTATGAAAAAGAGTTTCAAGTGCTAAAGGTTTGCCGGCACGTGTGAGAGTATGTTAGAGATATTAAACAATTTTTCTTTTTTTTTTAATAGTTAAGTTTGAGATGAGATTAAAATGCCACAAGCGACCGTGCTTTGCTTTATGATAAGACTAGCAATGTAACAGTACTAGCTAGTTATGGATATCGAGTGGAAAAAAAAAATGGATTGAATTTTCTATTATAAATTTTGAGTTAGTACAATTTATTTGTATGATATTGTAAATGAGCAAATTATTCTTTTATAAAAAAAATGGCAATTTGTCTCCTTTTATTTTTTTACAATAAGCTATTTAGAAAACACAGGGGTTGATATACATTGGTAAAAATTATTAATTTATAAGGGCAAAAATATAATTTATTGTATAGGAGGCATACACTAAACATATACAACCCACCGCACCATATAATTTACAACACTACTATAAATACCAAAATATTAATTTTCTATGCAGGTTACTATTCATTGACTAGACACCATTCTTTTGAAAACTGCACCTTTCGTGAAAATTGCATTTCACTTGGTGTGCAATTGCGTCGTGGTAAAATTCTGATTTTATCCTTTGGCAAAAAAACCTCAACTACATCATCGGCGCTGAACAATTGGGAAAATTTATCTCGACACTGAGTATGCACACCAGGTCTCGAGCCTTGGCGGAACAAGACCCGCCTCGTGAACAGTCATCACCCCAGGAGGTAACCCCCTTGACGCATGAGCAAGTACCCATCAATAGGGAGATTCCTCCACCACGTCGACAATCTCCGCCCGCGCCTCCCGGGAGAGCAGTCCCCCAGAAACTCCACCACAAGAATCGATGATCCAACTGACACAAGAAGCTTTGCTCGCCCTGATACGCGACGCATCTACTCGAGCGGCGGCACAAGCCGTAGCCCAATTTGTAGCGCGACAACCTGCGAACCCACCCCCTCCTTCCCCTCGCAGAAGTCGAGAATTATCCTCGGCTCCCGAGGAGGAGGAGCAGAGGTGGGAGGAAGTGAACAGCAAGATCGCAGAAGTCGAGAATTATCCTCGGCTCCCGAGGAGGAGGAGCAGAGGTGGGAGGAAGTGAACAGCAAGACCTCTAGGCCTGAGGTTGCACAGACTCAAGGCCATAATCTCCGCAATCGAGAATCTTTCGCTCCCCCACCACCTAAGGGAGTCGATGATTCCTACTTGTCATTGGCCGTAGCTCCTCCAAGACGTAGCCCTTTTGCCCCGAACATTATAGCCGAAGCGCTCCCAGCAGGCCTCAAGGTCTCGAATCTATCGGAATATGATGGAACGGGAGACCCACAAGAACACTTAGACAAATTTTATGCTAAGATTGATTGGTACGATCTGAGTGACGCCGCTTACTGCAAGGTCTGTCGAAATGTGCATTAGCCTGGTTCAACCAACTGCCCGCTGGAACTATTTCTAGCCTCAAACAGTTGGTTCAACATTTCTTGCATCACTTCTCCATGAACAAGAAAGTTCCGAAAACGACTGCATCTCTATTCTCCATTCGCCAAAGGGAGGGCGAAACTTTGAGAGACTACATCCAAAGATTCGTGGACGCAGTGCATGAAGTTTCCCATATTAATCAGGAGTTGTTGGCTAGTAGTATCCAACAGAACCTGCTACCGGGACGATTCAAAGAGTCTATAGCCAGCAATCTCCCTAGCACTATGGAAGATTTACTCGTGCGCTCCCAGAAATATATCCGGATTGAGGAGTCTAATGCCTTGGATCCTTCCTTTAGCAGCAAAAGGAAGGGTGGGGAAGAGGAAAAGGAGCCAAAAAAGAAAGAGGAACGCAAGCATGTACCTCAGGCGGGGTTTGCCCACTATACCCCCTTGAATGCTCCCAGGGGGGAGATATTAATGGTAGCGGATCAGCAAGGGCTAATCAGTCAATGACCAGCAAAGATGAAAGATAACCCAAAGAGACTCAAATCCGATAAATATTGTCTTTTCCATCGGGATAGGGGACACACGATGGAGGAATGTCATCACCTGAAGAATGAGATAGAAAAATTAATCCAGCGGAGACACTTAAAGGAATATGTCAACCACTATCCACAAGGACACCAATTTGACCGTGGGCCGAATGCGCCAACTCCTTGTGACGATAACTATCCCACCGCAGGAGTCATCCCGTGACCTAAAAAAGATCAACAAGCTATGAAGGAGTAACTCGAAGTTCACGCAGCGAGAAAAATTATTTTTTGGCTATTCACTTGTAGTAGGAGAAAACTTGAGCAGTAGCTCAATATATCCTTCTCCCCTTTTTGATTTTTCCTAAAACTTTGTGTTCCAGATTTTAAGTAATGAAATTGGTTTCTTGTCGTAGTTCCAACAAACAAAACAAACTTAGACATAGAGATCCTTGAAGTTTCACGAGGACCCTAGAGGCAAAAATCATCATTGTCATATAGACAAAAGTCACTATTGCCCCGGGACCCCCGAAATGGAACTTTCATTGAGATCTTCGTCAATAATGTCGCCCCAAAAACTTTACATCCCTTTGAAGTTGGTGAAAGACCGACTCTGGGACATGAAGTATCATTTGAGGCAACATCCCCTTATCGAATTCTTGAGGTAAGGTCCCCTCTTAAAAATATTGGAATCGAAAAGTTTTGCCCCCCCCTTCCGAAGTTGGTAAAAACCTAACTATGGGGCTTGAGCAAAAACATCCCTAGAGGCAACATCTGATTAATACAAATTATAAGAGAACAAAACAACATAAGTGTAGTGACTACATTTATGAATATGGAGTACTATCAAGTTACCTACCAAAAGTTTCAACCTAATGGATGGTGAAAAAATCACCCCAAGAGGCTACGTCCTTAAAAAAAATTTGCGCCGCTTCACCCTCTCCAAAATCTTGGGGGCTCAATTACCAAATGTAAGAATTGTTTACGGGGAATCTCATCTCTTGAAGATGATGTGGAATTTCTCAAAATGAATGAAAGAATTTGGCGCGAAAGATGAATAAATTTTGAATAACCTCTACTAGTAGAGAATGAGAGCAAATATAATTAAGAAATATTTGATGGTGTAGTGGTAGGAGTTCCCACTTACCACCCTTTTGACCTGGGTTGAACCCAAGGGACGCTAAAATAAGCACCTCCTCACAACACTTGAGGACCCGAACCAAAGGCGGGGCCTCGAGCTGCTGAAGCGGGGCCGTGCGTGCCAGATCCCCTCCAGACCCCTCCAGCCCGAGTGTCGCCTCCCAGTGCACCAGCTCGAGGCACAATACCTCGAGCCAAAGTTCCGCCGGTGCACCCCTTGATCGAGGTGCACCCTCAACTCGAGCCACCAGACACTGTTGGCCAAGCGTATTCGCACACTCCCAATGAATTAAAAATAATAAACGACTACCCACCCATCCATTAACTAAATTCAGAAAAGTGTTTACTCTCGGACAAAATATTGCACCGGATGTGCATATTACATCTGAGAGTGAGGGGCTGTATGATATACATTGGTAAAAATTATTAATTTATAAGGGCAAAAATGTAATTTATTGTATAGGAGGCATACACTAAACATATACAACCCACTGCACCATGTAATTTATAACACTACTATAAATACCAAAATATTAATTTTTTATGCAGGTTACTATTCATTGACTAGACACCATTCTCTTGAAAACTGCACCTTTTGCGGAAATTGCATTTTACTTGGTATAAATACATACATAATTTGACAATAAACAGTGATTTTTGTTTTTGAAAAATACAACATCAAACATAAAATATTTATATATACATATTTATATATAAAAATATATATGATTTGATAAAGAACAATGATTTTTGTCTCCCAAATTCCAACATCAAACCTACACCACTTATTTTAAAAGATTTTAAATTACCCCAAAATACAAATCCAAACATATCATCTATCTTCAATACACACTTACTTATCTCCATTTTTCTCGCTCTATCTTCAAAACACAAAACAAAACACTTAAAACATAAATCCAAACATAAGGTTATCTTTTTTTTTCCATAGAGAGATATATATTTGCAATATCATAGGAGGGTAAATTGCATTTTTTCTATAATTTTGTTGTATCTTTTATTACATTCAAGACAAAGACAAAAGTCATGTGTACAAAATTCATCTTTAAGTAAAATAGACGTGTACCTTTGTTATACATATCTGTTGGTAAATGCAATGAGAGATGATTCGCAATAAAAAATTCAACTCGAGAAAAAATAAATGGAGATACTGGTTTCTAGAAAGAGATATGCAGTAGTTGAAGGATCCAAATCAACACAGGATCAGCGCTCCTACAGCATGGGCGTACTCTAGTGGAGGGACATTTTGAATGTTATTGCATATTTTGTTCCATTTAATATCATTACAAGAAAATATGATATTAGTAATTGACAATTTCAAAATTATCATTAAAATTATATAATTAAGTCACAAAAATTTTTATCATGTCACTATATAATTATTAGTGACAAAATTGTGTATAAAGTTGTCACTAGATACAATTAGCGACACATCTGTACTGATAACTATTATTTGATGTCACTAGGTTGTCATTGTATATGTACCACTAATTATATTTAGTGGCAATTTTACGTATATTTTTTTGTCAATAACAATTTTACAGTATAACATAAACGGGTGAATAGCAATTTATCCCCCTGTGATATTAAAAATGAGCACATTACCCCCTTATGAAAAAAATATAGCAATTTATCCCCTTATATTTTTTAAAATGAAGCAATTTACCTCCTTATACAGGGAGGTAAATTGCTTCATTTTAAAAATCATAGGGGGGTAAATTGTTGTATTTTAAAAAATACAGGGGGATAAATCGTTATTTATTTTTTCATAAGGGGGTAATTTGCTCATTTGTGATATCACAAAGGGGTTGCTTGCATTTTTTCCTAATATAAACTATTAAAATAATGAAAAAAAATTATTATTGTAACCAAAATAAATATTCTTGTCAATAAATATATATAATTAGTGAGACTTTGATAGCCATACCCCCTTTTTTACTTGCATTCTCCTCATAGTGTGAAACAGCTCTTGCACAATTCTAAGTGGTGCCCCTCCCTGGGATGAAGCTATGTTGGTATGGGGAGAGCAGTTTCTCCTGCAGGGGTCTTAATCTACTCACAGCAATGTTAGCGAATTTCGGCCTATATTGGGCAAGTGTAGCAGGCTTCTCTTGTTTAGGAATAAGGGTGATAAGGATATTGTTCATGTTGTCAGGAATTTTCCCTACCAGTGAGAAAGTTCTTTCGGTCTAAAAATTCCTTTGCTTTTCAAGTCCTTCAACTTTCATTAAGTTCAGGAATTGAAGAGATTTCACTGACGAATCTCCTTAATGCTGAGTGAAGAATTTGCGTCTACTTAGCTTATGAATCAGACTTATTTAGGCCAAAGGACAAATCTGTTGTACCATAGTCGGTGCATTGGTTTTTGCAGCGTTAAAGCTTTCCGCTGATTTCATTATCATAAAATGGTCCAAAATTGACTTGGTTTCAAGATGTAGAAAATATAACGATCACCATTTAGTGGGACTACTAGAACTTTGGTCTCTTTATTGGGTTGGGCATCAAGTACATATATATATATATATATATATATATATATCGATTAATTAATTTCTAAACATTGTAGTGGATCTTAGAAAAATACTGCTTTCTCATGAATTAATCTTGAATTGCGATCTTTTGGCTCAACATTATCCAGGTTTTCCAGAGGGAGCAACCCCATTTTTCACCTTGAATTGGTATATTAAAATTATATTTATCTGAAATATAAATAAATTAAGTAATTTTTGTATACGTAATATGAACATAAATATTACAATATAAGATGTGATAAGATTTGAAATAAGGAATCTTATTAGTAGAAAATAATATTATTGTAGTTTTAGAAAATGGAACCGCTTAAACACATTCGTATATTGTGATTAATTGAATGGGATGTCACAACATTATTTCAAATCAAAATACACAGTGGGTTGAGTTAGGTCAGCCTCGTCTAAACGAGATTGGACAATAAAAGAGTGGATTAGTTTGGTCAAGGCCAGCTTAGGATCGGGCTAGTCCTAGACAGTTCTTGGTGTTGATACTTGAGACCAACACACTACAAAATTACTAATACTGGCCTAGATATTCAAGCCATATCACACACTAAATCACCAGGTCAAACAGTATTTTGGGAAATCAATAGAGCCAAATCTAATCTTTTAGTTCCAAAAACTAGAATGGAAAAATGTTACTTTACCAGAAACATGGAATTTACCACCAGGATCTATTCCCCCGATTCAACCCATAGAAAATTCAGAAATTGATCAAATCATCAAGATGGATATGTAGGAATAAAATTTTGTAGACAAAATTCATTAAAAACAAATAGAACATCCTTCTCTCATCCTATCACCCCCTCCAGACACTCAACATCTGAAACAATTAGACCTACTACCTCAAAATTTCAAGGAATAAGAATAGATCAAAACCTTGCACAACCAATATATCAAGATTATGAAGAAACTGGTTCCCCAAATTC
>NC_026149.1:10138114-10139452 GCF_000512975.1 Sesamum indicum | reverse complement strand
TCAGAAAAATCTATTCTCTTAGGAATTCAAGAGAGGTTGAAAGACCTAGGAAAAGACAAAGTCATTAATACAATTGAACAAAATCTTGAAAATTCTGATAATGAACAAAATTTTAATTTTATTAACCCTGTCCAATATTTATCACCTTATAAAAATTATTATAAACCAACTCCCCCAGATCTAAAAATAGAGGAAGTCCAAAATTTTAGGTCTTTTAATGGAAATTCAATATGAATGGAATCTAGATACATTATCCAAATATCAAATTCTTAGCTTATGTAAACAAATGGTTATGGTATCAAATATTTACAAAGAAAGAGCAGGGTTAAGCTTATGTAAACAAATGGTTATGGTATCAAATATTTACAAAGAAAGAGCAGGGTTAACAGATGAAGATGCGGCTAAAAATCTTATATTATGATTTAATGGACAAATTAAAAGGTTGGTGGGATAATACTATAACACCTGAAGCCAAAAATTAAATTCTTTCTAGTGTTAAAAAAGATCAAGAAGGAAATATCATTAATAATGATGAAGGGAGACCCATTTCTAATGCAATATCTTCTCTAATATATACAATTATTATTCATTTTATAGGAAATCCTCAAATATATCAAGAAAGGAATACAGAATTTTAATTTAAAATAAAATGTAGAAAACTCCATGATTTTAGATGGTATAAAGATGTCTTCTTGTCCAAAATCTATGAAAGAAATGATGCAGATAGTTATTTTTGGAAAGAAAAATTTATTTCAGGATTACCAAAATCATTTGCAGAAAAAGTTCGTGAAAAAATCAAAGAAAAATACGAAAATATTGCATCCCTTTCTTATGGGGAAATTATAAATCATGTTAATTTAGTAGGATTACAATTGTGTAATGATTTTACCCTAAAAGCCCAATTGAAGAAACAAAATCTCACAACTAGAAAAGAATTAGGAAGTTGGTGTGAACAATTTGGATTTCAAAAAATAAGGTCACCATCATCTTCATCAAAGCCAAAACATTATAACAATCATAGACATAGATCAACAAAGAAAACTCCTTTTAAATCTACTAATCAACCCTTTTCTAAACCAAATTTTCAAAAGAAGAATTTTCAAAAGAAAAGGTATTCTAATGTCCCTAACTCAGTCATATGTCATAAGTGCCAAAAACCAGGTCATTATGCCAGAGTTGTAGAATGGGAAAGAAAATTTATGAATTAAGTTTAGGAGAAGAATTAACAAATCAATTATTAAGAATTCTAGATGAAGAAGACTTAAAAATATTTGAAATTGATAATTCTAGCCTAGAAGAATAACTAGATCAAATACAAACAGATGAAGGATATTCCTC
>NC_026149.1:10115560-10137965 GCF_000512975.1 Sesamum indicum | reverse complement strand
AGAAATGGTATGTAAAAATTAATTTAGTTATTGAAGATTTTAAATTAAATGCTATAGCTTTAATGGATTCAGGAGCAGACATGAATTGTATTCAAGAAGGATTAATCCCCACTAAATATTTTGAAAAAACTAAAGAAAAACTCTCAGCTGCTAATTCAGCTAGTCTTAAAATCAACTTCAAGCTTTCCAAAGCCCATGTGTGCAATGATGGAAGTTGTTTCAAAACTAGTTTTGTGTTAGTAAAAGATCTTAATACTCCAATAATTTTAGGAAATCCTTTTCTCCAAATGCTCTATCCAATTAATGTAAGTTCTGAAGGGATTAGAACTAAAACCATGGGAATATCTATTTCAATTCCAATCCAAAGAGATATTAAAGTAGTACAAGATACTTTTATATTTCAAGAAATCAGTAATAAAGAAAAACAAATTCTCTTCCTAAAAGGTGAAATTTCTCATAAAAAAATCGAAGAACAAATTTCTGCACCATTCATTCAAAAGAAAATTCTTGAATTTCAAAATCAAATCCAAAAATAAATCTGTTCAGAACTACCAAATGCATTTTGGGAAAGAAAAAAACATGTTATTACTCTCCCTTATGAAACAGATTTTGATGAAAGACAAATCCCTACTAAAGCTAGGCCAATACAAATGAACCAAGAATTATTAGAATATTGCAAAAAAGAAATTCAAGATCTTCTTAATAAAAAATTGATTCGCCCCTCAAAATCTCCTTGGTCTTGTCCAGCTTTTTATGTTCAGAAAAATGCAAAATTGGAAAGAGGGACACCTAGACTGGTTATAAATTATAAATCCTTGAATAAAGCATTAAGAGGGATTAGGTATCCTATACCTAATAAAATAGATCTTCTTAAAAGACTATATAATGCAAAAATATTTCTAAATTTGATATGAAATCTAGATTCTGGCAAATTCAAATTGATGAAAAAGATAGATATAAAATAGCCTTCACTCTCCCTTTTGGTCAATTTGAGTGGAATGTTATGCCATTTGGGTAAAAAAATGCTTCTTCAGAATTCCAAAAAATTATGAATGATATTTTCACTCCATATACTTCATTTACCATTGTTTATATTGATGATGTTTTAGTCTTCAGTGAAAATATAGAAAAACACTGGAAACATTTACAAATATTTCTTAAACTTATTAAAGACAATGGCTTAATTGTATCAGCCCCTAAAATAAAACTCTTCCAAACTAATATCAGATTTTTAGGACACCAAATCCATCAGGGAATCATTGTCCCAATTCAAAGATCTCTAACTTTTGGAGAAAATTTTTCAGATCAAATCTTAGACAAAACTCAATTACAAAGATTTTTAAGAAGTCTAAATTATGTTTCAGGCTTTAATCCAAATCTTTGACAAATAGGTAAACCATTATATGAGAGATTAAAAACCCCACCACCTCCTTGGACCCAAATCCACACAGATTTAGTGAAAAAATTAAAAATAGAAATTAAAGAAATTCCTTGTCTAAGTATATGTCATCCAAATGCACCAAAAATTGTACAAACAGATGCATCCGAACTAGGATATGGAGGTATTCTTAGTCAAATTATTAACAATAAAGAAACAATAATAAGATATTATTCTGGAGTTTGGAAAACTACAGCTCAGAAAAATTATCCTATAATAAAAAAAGAAATATTATCTATTGTATTGTGCATTTCTAAATTCCAAGATGATTTGTTAAATAAAAAAGTTCTTCTAAAAATTGATTGTCGAGCTGCAAAAGATGTACTTACAAAAGATGTTAAAAATCTAGTTTCAAAACAAATTTTTGCAAGATGGCAAGCTTTACTATCTGTATTTGATTTTGATATTGAATATATTAAAGGAGTTCATAATCACATTCCTGACTACTTGACAAGAGAATTTTTGCAGGGATGTCGAAATCAGGAGAAGATTCAAAGCTAAAGGTAAGTCCTTTAGCAAAAACCAACACCCAAATTCTCAAATTAGAATACCCTTCTCTAACACCAGAGAAGACCCAATTGAGACCCCAAAATCTTCAAATTTCAAAGCCACAAGTCCCACAAAATCCAAAATCATTACGGGTTTTACCCCCATCTCTCCAACCAAAAATACAAAGTCTTGCCCAAACAACTCAAAAAGCAACATCATTATCACAAACTCCCATTCAAATTGTCAACAGATTTACCCCGTTGGGAAAACCAATTTCTTTGGCACCTTCCAAACTTACTCAAACCTATAAAGACATAGCAGGTACTTCTACTACTAGGCCTACCAGTTCCCAATTAAATTCGCCAATTTCCCCATATTTTGAGAAAACAGATTTCCACCTCGATTGTGTAATTGAGGATGAGTGGATAAATGACCAAACTCAAGATAATCTTGTTTTGGTGGCAACAATGATTCTTGATGAAGATCACAACAGGATTTATGAAAATCCTCAAAAAATCCAACAATTCTATGAAGACATTCTTGTCTCTACCAGATCCATCTTTATTCAAAATATGCCTCCCAAAGGAGCCCCAGCCAACTCCTCACAAATTGGCTACCGAAAAAATTTCATAAACTCCATCCTTTCTTTAACCGATTGGGGAAAAAGTCCCTATGAGCTCAAAAACATACCAAATAAAAAATATCCTTTGATATCCTATTGGGACTATATCAAAGCCTTCCAACATTTCCTTCTTAAACAAAATGAAAAAAATACCATGTCCTTTTATTTTTTTTTTTTTGGCACCAAAATTTCTCCCGAAAAAATTCCAAACTGGTTTGTCAGATGGTGGTACTATTTTAGTCCAGAACCACATATTCTTCCTCAACCAGTCCAAGATGCATTCAAATTTTTCAAAGAAAATCTCAAAACCAGTATGTTTCCAGGAATCTCCCCAACTTACTCAAATTCTATATCCAATTTAATCTGACCTGGATTCTGAAAATTGAGCCCCAATTCAAGCCCATCCAAATTGATGAAGATACAGTCATATTTTCCTTAGGGAAAAAATGTTGTGTAAAATGGTGGGACAAAATGAATACCAAAATATTTGAACAAACAGCAATATTGGAGTGGTTCAAGCAAAATCCTACAATGTGCAAAACATCAACAATTCTTGGCAAAGTATTCAATTCAGAACAGGAATATTTTTTATTGAGAAAAAACAATTTGTCCGCAAGAATTGCAAAAGCAACAACAACTGAAGAAATGCAGAGAATTCTTGAGGAAATTCAAAGTGACAAGGAAGATTCACCACCACCAATTCACCTTGGAGATGAAAATGAAGATGATTGTTTCGGCATTTTTAGTCCAATTCCGTAGAAGTTCAGTTTAATGTAAAAATTATTATTATTGTAATAAATTTTATTGTTGTAACAAATTCCATTTAGAAAATGATGTAATTATGATGTGAAAAAAAAATCAAAAATCAAAAAATAAAAAATCCGAAAATTCATATCAGCTTTTCCAGACAACTTGCAGCATTATGGAGGTTTGATGGACAGCCACAAACAGCAATAATTCAACTATATGATGAAGGCCAAGCATTTCTATAAATGGAGGCATTTGTGGGAAGAAGGATACAACTTATTCTGGAGAACCATTCTCACACTCTTTCTAGCATTTGCTTCATTCAAGTTCTCTCTCTTGTTCTTCATCTCTTCTTTCAAGTTCTTTCTATTGTACTTCATCTATTTCCTCTTCATTCACTTCTTACAAAAATATGATGTCTTGGATGATTAGTATCTTTGTACATCAAACAAAGTTCCTGTAGATTCTTTGTAAACCAATTCGGATATCCAAGTAAGTTTTTCTTGAACTCATAATTGCCTTAATTTCTACTTCATAAATTTATTCTGTTGTTGTATAATTTCTTACTTTATATAATTTATTGTTATAATTCGATATAATTTATTGTTATAATTCAATCTTTTTGGATCTTTATATTTCCTTACATAGTTTCAAATATGGTTGTTATATTCAAATTATTCTTGGTTTGTGATATCCTGGACTTTAAATCATATAGGATAGGACATTCAATATTTTTAATTCTATATTTTATAAAAAATTTAAAATAATTTTATAAAATTAGAAATATTCGACACATTTAGTCGCATGTCCAAGTTACTAACAAAAAATAGACTATAAGGACATGTGCAATGTGCGTTTCCATTAATTATATGAGCAACCAAGTTAACGGGCATACACATTGCACGTATTCTTGCAATCTATTTTTTTTTTTAATGAAAACTTGGACATGGTACTACCCGTTTATGATTTTTTTAATTTTGAAATCATTTTAAAAATCATATAAGTCTAGGACTAAATGTATTGGAATTTTCTTAATTTTAATATCATTTAAAAATTTCGTAAAACAAAAAACTAAAAATATTGATTTTCTATCATATATAATATGAGCCTAATTTTTTGTGGGTAACGACTAAAATGCGTCTTCATATATATGACGAGTAATTGTATATTTAATTAAAATATACTTATAATATATTTATAATATATAAATTTTAAATTTTAAATAGGAACTTTTTTTTGTCTGTTAAATATGCCTCATATTAATTTCAATCTAATAATTATGCTCATTTCTATATGACCATTGAGTTTTAAAATTAATAAAATTTAGTCCTTATATGGCCGAAATTTTAATTTTTGATGTAAAATAACATAGCATGCCAATTGAATATCTTTTGGGGATTATTAGTCATACATGGCTTTAAAAAATGAGTTGGATGGCATGTCAGATAAAATTATAATATATATTATTATAAATTATAAAAATAAAATTATTATTTAAAAAAAATATAATCACCCCCCATCGCCACCCCCCTTCCCCTACCCTTGCTGCCGCCCCTGTTTGGGGAACACCGTCGCACGGAGGCGAAGGGGATTGCCCTCACTGCTGGGCGACAGCAGGTGAGGAGGCCCTCCTTTCAGTAGTCGTCGCTGTCTTATTTTTTTGAAAAAAAATTAATTAATTTAATTATGTAACTAAAGAAAATATTATATTAATTATACAATTATATATTTACTTATAAAAATAATATTTTATTATCGATAAAATATTTATCTATTATTTTAGAATTTATTAAATTATATATAATATATAATATATTAAATTGGGTGCAACAAGAGAAGGGCAAAATTGTAAAAAAAAATAGAATTTTCAGATTTATATTCGTAGTCAATACGCGTGTAGTACAACTCTGGCTTTTAGGATTTTTTTGAATTTTTTTCATATCACAGAGAGTGTAGTTGATATTTTATTTTTTATAGGGAATTTTTTATACATATATCACATGAGGTTCTTATTTTTCCGTATATATGACAAATGGTGTAATATTGCCATATATTTAATTACTCATTTATCCCTTTGAGAAAATGAAATGAACCTAATTAACGGATGAAAAGGAATACAAATTTAGATGAAAATGTAAATTAACCCAACTATTCTAAACATTTCAATCACCATACAATCTTGCAAAAATAATGAATTCCATTACATTATCCAAAACCACCATTGTACTTGAAGGCTCACCAAGAAGAGTCCGCCGTCTCAAATAGACCATAACTGCGAAGCTGCAAAACACAACATAATCCAAATACCCTACGTCAAAAATTCCAAACATGTAAATTAAAGCGATACATTTCAACCTTTGGAGAAATTGTATTTTTCGTCTTATATCTTAAGGCCAAATGGGTATTAGTTAATTTTTGTCCCATTAACCACGGGATTACCATTAATTGTTCTTAAATGAAAAAATAATATTTTTCATCCTATGACATAAATCGGATTCTCATTTTTTGACTCCATAATTTTTAAAAAATAACACTTTTAGTCCCATGATATTTTCGTAGATATTCAATGAAAAAGACCATGCAGTTGTTAAGTGTATGCGATAAAAAATGCTAATTTTCAGAAGTAAGGCCCCAACTAATTATGGGATTAAAAATGTTACTTTCCAGTCTATAATTACAAAAATTCTCATTTTTTTAGTTTTTCATCAGACTTTGTTATTAATATTATGATGAAAAATGCATGTATTAAGCACGTGACTGTTAACTTTTCGACTTTTTGAGTGCTTGAATTTAATCAAAATAAAGTGAGATTATTTTGTAACTTAACTGTAAATAATAATCCCATAACTAACACGACAAAAAGTATAGTAATCCTAAATTATGTAATAAAAGATGCTATTTTTCCTAATGTATTTTTTAGGAGATAACCAATTGAGGCGAGTTCAAACTTAGATGGTTATGCATACTTGAAAAGAAAAAAGAAAAAAAAAAAAAACTATATACCTCTTTTTGAAATTCTCCACTTATAATCACCGGTAACAGCCCAGAAGAAGTACCCACGAAGCTTAAGCCCACGGGCGTACCCGATTTTCACAGTTACTGTCGTAGTATCATCGTACCCAACCCAAGAAGTCCCTGCTACAGAGTACACCGACACTGTGTCCAAGTCATACACCACCTTGGCCTTGTGATCCCTATTGAACTTCACCACCTCAGCATATGTCAACACTCCATCCGGACCCGGCCCCACATCGACTGCTGGTGCACCAACTCCGTGGAATCTAGGGTCCTTCAGTTGCCACGTCCTCCCATACAAAGGTAACCCCATAATCAACTTGCTTCTTGGCACCCCAACCCGGATCCACGACCCGAGCCCATAACTCGTGCTCACGTTACTTTTCGGGTCAAATAGTGCCGCTTGAGCTCCTGTGGCCGTCGGGTCCCACTTGCCGTGGTAGTCGTAGTTCATTACATTGATCCAAGTTCTGTTCTTGCTGATTGAAACCGAGGGATAAGCCCGGGCGGGGCCGGAAAGGAAAGTGTCGGCGGAGTAGTACACGGCGGCGGTGAGGAGGAGTGGCGGCCGACCAGTGGCTCCGGCCTCCTTCTCCACCACGACCCGCCACTCATCCAGCAAATATGCCAAGTTCTGCATGTCCGTAGAGTCTTGAGGAAACTCCCAGTCCAAATCTACCCCATCAAACCCGAACTTCCTCGCCACTTCTACACTCGAATGAACGAAAGCTGCACGCGACGACGGGTCCGCCGCCATCCGTGAAAAGAACGCCGCCCCCTCGGCCGCCCCGCCGACGGAGAAGAGGGTCTTGACGGGAGGCTTCTTAGCACGAAGAGTCGACGTGAAGTTGAGGAGCTGGAGAGCCTGTGCTTGGTCGTCTACGTGGAACTTGAAGGTGACATTGTTTGGAGAGAGGAAGGCGTAGTAGACGTGGGTAAAGAGCTTCGTGTTGATGGAAGAAGGGCCGAAATCTTGAGCCCATGAAGGGTAATAGACGCCTTTGATCGGCTGATAATCATAGGAGTAGTGATCAGAGGCCATGGAAGAAGTTGCAAAGAAAGCAGTCAAGAATACTGCGTAGCTGCAAGCTCTGAAGGCTGCCGCCATTGTTAGTTAACTTGCCAATATGCAGTCCTATACATATATATATATATATATAGAGAGAGAGAGAGATGTGTAGTGTGTGAATTATTACATTGTTTGATGTAGGGTTCTGGATGTATGTGTTTAACCTAGGTGGGAGTGGTTTTCAATGAAGTTGAAATAGACTCATAGAAAAATGTGATTGATGCGGTTGAATGATGTAAAGGGAGTCGAGTATTTCTTTAACCACTCTAGAAAGCCGTCCCTCTTCCTTAAATATTACTAATTACGACCTATTCAAACTTCATATATGTACAAGATTTGATCGGTCTAACTTTAGTTCTTTCAATATTGATGCCACCTATTATAATTATCACATGATTGATTGTTTTTTAAATTAAAATTGAAGTTTTTTAATAATGATGTATTGTTTTTAAAATATAAATTAAAGGGTCACATATATAGTAATTAATTATATAAATCAACTTGTTGCGTGTGTCATAGACTTGAGTTTGATAAACTGGTCTAAGTTATTAGAATTTGCATTTCGAATCTTTTATCATAAATTGATATTGCTTCTTGTATTATTATATTTAAAGATGTGTGATTTGGTTAGAGATTGAGTAAAGGATTTCACGAAAAAAATATTCTCGGTACATAATTGCTTTTCAAATTTAGTATTGATAGAGAGAGTGGGTAATTTATAGTGGTGTTGAGAGTTTTAGAACATGGTAAAATGTATGTGTTTAATGTGTGACTTTCATGTAAAAAATTATTTTTTTACCCTTATAAATAAATGGATATTGATGAGTTACTAGAACTAGGAGGAGTAAGTCGTCTGATAATAAAAAGACGTAAAAAGTATTTTGGACCTTGAGTTAATTTGAACAACTATTTGGGTTAATACTGAAAAAGTTAATAGGCCCAAAAGATTTATGACTCAAGCCCAATACTATTGTTGAAGATGGCTACAATCGTTGGGTCGAATGGTGGGGAGGAGGTGGTGGTGGACCGCGACTAGTTGGGGTGCACAAAGACGCACGCGGCCCTAAGGGTAGCCATAGCCAGCTTGAGGCACTGACCTTAACTAAGCCTCGAGCTGGTGGTGCCTTGAGCTCGAGCCTCAACCACACTATCATGACGTATCTTTTATTTTTTCTTACTTCCACACTATATTGGTAGAGGTTATTCAGAGTTATGACATTTGATTTAGCGATTTTTAAATCGAACTCTTTCATGTGTTTTGAGGGATTTCCATGTTGTTTTCAAGAGATGAGACTCCCCGTTACACTAGAGGATTTTTATGCGCTGTTGAACGTGCGATTGATCGCCAAGTTGTCTTCCTTTATCAATGATGGGAGGTACTTTTATTTCTATCCCTACTTGGAGTGTAAAATATTTTTAGAGGGATTCGCTTCTTTTCGGCTTTGATGTGGATAAAGAAGAGTAGACAACTCTTACGTGTGGTGACAAAGCCCCTGAGAGCTTAGGGAAGGTGGAGGGGCACAACGTTTAGTTTATTTTATTTTTTTTGAATTAGACGAATGTTGCCTCAAGAGGTGATTTTCTCCCGACTCTTATTATTTTGTATGTAATTTGCAATATCCGATACATGGGATGACTTTCTTCCGACTTTTATGGTCGAAAATTTTGATATGTAATATTTTTGCAATATTTAGTACTTCAAAAGATTTTTGTCCGACTCTTTAGTTGGATATTTTGGGATGTAACAATTGATTATATTTTTTTTAATTATATATTTTTAAATTTATTATTAATTGTAATTAGCAAATTATTTAAATTAATAATTATAATAAATAATAATAAATTTAATTCTAAAAAATTGCTGTCTGACCTCGTCTCGTAGTCGAGGATGGCATAGGGGAAAAAATTACTTTTTTATTTTTAATTATATTTTTATTGTTATTTTTTTGTAATATTAAAATAAATAAATCAATGAATGAGCCCTACTAAGATGTGGAGAGTTCATAAAAATATGGTAGGATTGCCCGATAGTGGAATTGGCGTTAGTTTACATCCTTGTTTGTCTAGATTTACATGATAGATCCATCGTGCTTGCAATGTGGGTTGACTAGAAAAGCATTTCAATAAAAAGAGGAAAATTTTAGGGTTTATAAGTCGCTAAAACTCATAATTTGCAACTATTGGAGGCTATGGAGACGGACAAGGTTGCAGTTTTCCTTTTAGGTGGACAATGGTGTTGGCCCTCTATCACTGACACTCACTACAGGTCTTGCATTCTCTTCCACCCATCCATGGAGGGGCTGATCATATCTTTTGACGGTCAAGAGATACAACTAACAATTGCTATGATGATTCGTTCACTATGGGGTGAAGGACCCAAGGTAGGCTGGTCTTCACTATTGATGGGCCGATTCAAAACCCCTAAACATGCTTTTGTGTTATGGCTGGCTATCCTTGGTAGACTCTCTACTATGGACAAGCCTTGGTTGTCTCATATTAATAGTTCCTACGTACTTTATTCTGATGGTGCTAATGACACCCATGATCATCTTTTTTTTCGCTGCACTTATTCGCGTGGCTGCTTGACGGTGATTCGACACACACTTCAATTTGATTGGGCAAACCGAGTTTGGGCTACTGATGTCGTTTGGGCTGCTCGCAGATGGAGAGGCAAACACTATGTTTCTACGGCCTACCGCGCTCTTTTGGCCTCATGTGTGAACCATATCTGGCTTGAGCGCAACATTAGGCGATTTGATGGAGTACATAGAGATACACGCACTGTGGGTGCGCTAATGGTCCAAGATGTGCACCAAAGGATTTTTAGTGTAAAATTACCTACTGCTATTAGAATTTGTGCATTTTACCGCTTATGGCGAATTCCTTGACCTGTCGAGGAAACCGTTTAGATTAAACAAGTTGTATTGCACTATTATGTTTTTTTTACTTAATAAAAATTACCTTTACCGAAAAAAACTATTGGAGGCTCAAAGAAAAAAAAAACAAACACATTTGACAGAAACACAAACATACAAAACATGAAAAAAATGTATTTTTCATCCAGTAATTATGATAGGTTGACACATTTAGTCCACTTCAATTTTAATTTTGTTATTAAAGACAATAATTCTAATTAAAAAATAACATATTTGATTATGTCGAAAAAATCAATTTTAATCGAAAAAAACACATATTTAACACGTGACAATGCTTTTTGTTTGGGCGAAATTGACATTTTTATGTAGAAATTATTGTTTTTTAAAAATTTACTGTCCTTAACTATAAAATTAAAATCAAAATGAACTGAAAAGATACCCCAAAATATAAAACGAACATTGCATTTTTCCCAACAAAACACATACAATATCATGCACAATTGACAAAAATATACATTTGTATCTGTCACACGTAGGACGACAACATCCTTATATGGTGGATGACCCAATCCACTATATTTTCAGCGCCCACCATGTTTGGACTATTCTGTTTGACTGCTTGTGCATGTTTTCATCGGGACAGTATTGTCTAGAAACCAGCTGAATAAAGAAGACAAGTCAAACTATAATATTGCTTGGACCACATTCCTTTTTGTCTTGAACAATGGCTTTTACATATAATTCAGTTTATTGTCTGTATTAGTCAATGATTTTACAGGTTTCTAAATTAGTCCTATGTTTACAGTGATGTCTATATATGGATGTTTGGTTAATAGCATTTTATCTTGGATTAAATGTACACTACACAAAATAAAAGATTAGTAATAAAAAGAATAAAGTGGCAATTTTTAATTGTCACTAATTAGATATATTTAGTGACAAGAATTTTTGTTTTGTTTATAACAATGAATTTCATAATTTTAATAATTATTGTTACATTTTTAAAAATTATTATTAGTAAGAATTAGTGACAAAAAATATGAAGTTTTCACTAAATATAATTAGTGACTCATGTATAATGATGACTTAATGACAATAAATAATAGTTGTTATTAAAATATTGATGACCACATTCCTTTTTGTCTTGAACAATGGCTTTTACATATAATTCAGTTTATTGTCTGTATTAGTCAATGATTTTACAGGTTTCTAAATTAGTCCTATGTTTACAGTGATGTCTATATATGGATGTTTGGTTAATAGCATTTTATCTTGGATTAAATGTACACTACACAAAATAAAAGATTAGTAATAAAAAGAATAAAGTGGCAATTTTTAATTGTCACTAATTAGATATATTTAGTGACAAGAATTTTTGTTTTGTTTATAACAATGAATTTCATAATTTTAATAATTATTGTTACATTTTTAAAAATTATTATTAGTAAGAATTAGTGACAAAAAATATGAAGTTTTCACTAAATATAATTAGTGACTCATGTATAATGATGACTTAATGACAATAAATAATAGTTGTTATTACACTATTGAAAAAAATTCAGGGACCCCACCTGTGATAATAGAAATGTTAAAAAAATTCTCTATGAAAATTAAAGTATCAATTATCCCCATGGTGATATAAAATAAAGATAAAAAAAACTATTCCGTATAAAAATAAAATCCCGACTTGGCCAAATTTTCATTTTTCTGCCTTTATTTCTTGACGAGCCGCCATTTAAAATCGCGACTCGTCATAATAATATTATATAATTAAAAAAATTATAATAATATATATATTTTTTAATAATAAAATATTAAATAACTCAAATTTAGCTATACATGTTTATTTGTTTTCGTTCTTTTTTTAATTTAAATGAAAAATATATGTTTTTCTTAACCTATGAGTTTTTATATAATGTGGGTAATTCTTTCGATTCTAAATTTTGCTGCTTCTTTTTTTCTACCCAAAACACAATCAGTGCATTCTTCTGTATTAACTCGCGGAATAAAGATATTTCGTAGTTATTTTATTTTTGTCTTTTGTCTTTTTATGCTTTTCAAATTAAAAAAATTAAATAAACACCACAAAAAAATGTCTTTAACTACCATCTAAAATTGTAGCAAATGGTCAAAACGCATAGCAAAATATTTTTGCTATGAATTTTGGACGTAGGGAAGATTGACGTAGCTAATGCTTCTCTACGACCAAAATTCGTAGCAAAAGGTTATTTGCTACGAAAAATTTTCTTTTGTTACAACTTAAAATTTGTAGCCAAGAAAGAAAAAAATCGCCATCTTTTGCTACGATCGTTGGGTCGTAGCCATTACTTGAGTATTTGCTACGAGGATATAACTTTCTTTACGACATCAAATTCGTTGCAAATATTTACCAAAAAATCATAACCTTTTACTACGAAGCACTATTTGTAGCAACAACATATTACACCAACTTTTACCACAACCAATTTATCATAGTAATTAAACTAAAATTTTATTTTGCATTTTCTACAAATATTTAGATGGTAATTTTTAATATTCATTATTTTTATTTTTTATATAATTTTTATAGTGATAGTTGAAAGTATTATTAAATTATATCGTAAGATAACTTGTACATTATACAACTAATATATTTGTACCTACACTAAATAACACAATTAGTCAACATACATATATACTAACATATATATATATATATATATATATATATTACAAACTTTTGTGTTACTTGACAAAAAAGTACATATTCCAATTCTATCCATACAAACCCTTACCACTAACTACATAATTGTGGAAATGACATTACATAAATTCTTAGTTCAGTCATTAGCCAATCAAAAATTTTAAAGTTCCATATACATATACTACAACCCAACATACACATGATAGATAAAAAGTAGCTTTGCATCTTGTTCAAATCCCTATAACCTGAAATATTGTAACTATAAAATCGAAATAAATACAAGTAAATAGAAAAAGTGTGGAAAGTTTCATATGGAAAGGAAAGAGACATTTTCTTATATTCACAAACTTCTAATAGACACATCTGTTAACAACTTCTCCAATGGTAGTAATATCTTTGCTCGGTCGGTATAACTTCTCATTAGGAATGTGAACTTTCCCAACATACACCTTCACAAATCCAGGTAGAACTCCCAGTTGGCCATTTGTAAGAACAACACATTCAACAATAACTTTTTTGGATATATGATGATAAAATAAATGAACTCGTGCCTCAATCTACATTTAAAATGATTTAATAATAATTTGACAATCTTTGGTACATTCACAATACTGAAGCTTACACATTTAATCTTTTATTTTCAAAGTAATATACTTATAGTAAAAGCCTTGGCAGGATCATCAATAAGATATTCGTTTTATCGATCTTTCACCAACCACCTACATTAAATGAAGCATAAAAGTCAAAGCAATAGAGAAACTTAAAAAGAAAATTGATAAATAAATAGAGTACTTGTTCTTTGAGAGACAAAACATCTCTCAATCCGCTCGAAGTCAGTTGTTGCAAGCTTGATGCACACAGAACCTATCAATTAATTGTGAGAAACAATAAATTATACATATGTATATTTGTATATATATGATGCGTGCGGTTTTAGCACGGGTCCAAAGTTTTTAGATCTTAATGTTTGATTTGGGCTAATTGAGTGAAAGCTCTTGAGAAAGAGGACCTGCAAAATAAAATGTTAGTACTCCGATGCTTAAGTTAGTCCTGAATTTAAGAAATAGATAAATATAAAAATAAATTATTATGAAAAATTATGATAAAAGTGAGAATTCTGTAAATAAGAGCACGGAATTAGAGCAATTGAATGGAATCAAGAAGAGTTTCAGAATGTGTAAGAGGAGGCTTGCTGAGGTGTACTTCCTCTATTTATATAGGAGGAGTTCCCCTGTAACAGGAGTCTTGCTAAGGGGAATCTGCATGGCCAAAGAGAAAGGCGAGATTTCGTGGATAAGGTTCCTCCTTCTCCGTTCCTTCAGCAACAAATCTATGGATGAAGGGGGACTCCTTTGTGCAGACTCCTACCAGGTGAGTGGTCCTTTTAAGCTAAAGAGTTCAATCTCTCGAAGCCACCTTCCTTCCTACAAACTAGCTTTGGGGGCCTCCGGACTAAGCTTCTACCTTAGGCTATAATTGACAAAGTAGGCTCCCTTCCTTGATTGGACTGTGATATGGGGGGCGCCCTTTTGGGTTGAGCCTAGTGGGCCTCCCCTTTGAGCGAATCAGATTGTAGGATATCCCGTTCTTGGACAAAGATGGTGACTTGGATGGGCTGGCTCTCCTTTGGGCTGGTGGGCTTAACACTTCTTCTTGGGTCAATCTCTTTTGGGCCAATTTCCCTCCGGGCTTGGGTACTGGTAACACGTTGGATAGCCACTCGGGGAATTGTATCTCCTCAATATCGCTAGCTGTTATTAGTTTTTCTGCTTCTGCTTGGATGATCTTGTCTTTCTCAAGCCCAAAATGTCTCTTCTTTTGTTTAATTGATTTCATGCGGGGATCGATGTTGAGTTATGACATTTGGATCGATCGCTTCTAAATCTTCGGGAGTCCATGCAAAGATATCCACGTTATGGCATAGGCATTCGGTTATTTCTTCCCATGTGGCACCTTCTAGTTGAGAATTAATGCGTGTGAATTCTCCCAAGTCTCCAAGTACAATCTCGATATTCATTAGTTCTTCCATTGGCTGGACCTTGGTATGTGCCCTCTCCTTTTCACCGTTTTCGGCATTATTTTTTTGGTGTTTGCTGGGGGGTGCTTCCTTATTGTGCCCGTCGGAAAGTGGCTTCTTGTCATATTGACTAGAGGGTGCCTCGTTGTCCTGTTTGTTGGAGGGTACCTCCTTGGGATTCTTATCCCTGCTTCTCTTTTGTCCTTGAGCACAACTTCCACATATTATTTACAAGATTGGCGGGGGTCCCCTTATACTTCTCCTACTGCCCCTGTCGTGAGAAATTTAATTTTTGTGTGGTATGTGGATATCACAGCTTGGAAGGCATTGAAGGTGGGCCACCCCATAATGACATTGTAAGCCGAGGGAGTATCCACCACTAGGAATTTTAATAGGCATATTCTTCGAGTAGCGCCAGTGCCCAAAGTCAGAGTGAGTGAAACCATGCGCTTTGGGTGGACTACTTCCCATACAAATCCGTAAAGAGAGGTACTAACTACTTGCAGAGGGATGTCTCCTAGCTGCATTTGATCGTATGCTTCTCCAAACAATATGTCTGTGGAACTCCCTGAACCTATGAAGATGCATCCCACTTCGTAATTTGCTAATAGCGCGGTGATGACTACAACATCGTTGTGGGGGCCTTTAGGACTCGAACGTTCAGCCCTCCCGATTTGGATGAGGGGGGCATCCTCCATAGTACCGACTTCACACACTTCCTTTATGGTTGTGCTGTATGCCTCTCTGACTTGTGCTTTTCTGGCATGGTGGGAGTCACCTCCAAGAGGTCCCCTTACAATCAGCCGTATGACCCCCTTCCTAGGGGGGTCGTTGGCTTCAGGTTTTCCTTCAAAGATGTTTTACGTTCTTCGTTGAGTGGAGGTTTTGAGAGAGAGAGACCTTCACTTATTTTTCTTTGCTTGCTTCTTGCTTGATGTAGGGTCTTGTTCCCCAGGCCTTTTCCCAGCAGACGTACGCTAAGAGGTACCTATTTTGAATGAACCTTTCTATCTCATTCTATAAGTGCCGACACTCTTTAGTAGTATAGCCGTAATCATTGTGAATACGAAAAAACATATTAGATTTTGGGCACTAAGGTTGCTCTCTCCATGATCGAGGGCGGGTGAGCAGGCTTTTTCCTTCGACCGCCATGAGGGCTTGGGTGATAGGCATCATGAGAGGAGTATAAACAAAATGAATCCTGTGGAAGGATGCCTTCTTGTTCCTGAACTTAGTGCGTTATTTCTTGAAGGGGCCTCATCCCTGACCTCTTTCCTTTTCTCTCCCCAACTTCCCATTTTGGCAGCTTGGGCATCTTCGATGTAAATATACTTGGTTGCGCGAGCCAAGAGGATATCGAATTTCTAAACTAGGTTCTTGGCTAGGGACTTGAAGAAGTTCTGGTCCAAGAGGCCTTGCGAGAAGGCGCTGGCCTTTCTTCTTGCATGGTGGAGGGTAACTCCTAGGCTGCAGTATTGAATCTTTGTAGGTATTCCCTCAACGGCTCGTTATCCCTTTATCGTACGGCGAAGAGGCTGAGCTCTATTTTTCGAAGTTTCCGGCTGCTAGGAACTGGTGCAGGAACAGGGACCTGAATTCCTGGAAGCTCCGTATCGCTCCAAGGGGCAGTTGGTTAAACTATTGTTGCGCGACCCTGGCAAAGGTAGTCATAAAGACTCGACACTTGATCCCGTTCGTATGTTATGCAATAAGGCTGCATTCTCAAAACGTGAAAGGTGTTTTTGGAGGTTAGTTAACCCATCGATTCAGCAATATCGGGGGTATAATAATTCGTAGGGAGTTCATCCACCATCACAACGTTTGTGAAGTGGAGACCTTACAGTTCTTCTCCTGGAATTCCTGCTATATGGTGTTGCATGTCTTGGAGGTCTTCAAAGCATGTCTTGGAGGTATTTTTGAAGACACTCGAAACGAGCCAACCACTGTTGGGAGACCTCTAGTGGATTTGCTAGAAGGAGTCCTTTCACCTCGATAGGGGGGCTCCTGTCATAGCGACGCCATCTTCTAGGGGAGTTCCTTCCGTTCCTCCTTGAAGGGTTCCTTCTTTCACCGCGGGGGTTGGACGAGCAGGGACTAGTATTGCCATCTACTCTCGTCGGCCGGTACCAGCAGTTGTTGGATTGCGCTTAGTAGGGCTGGGGAAAGTTCGCCAGATGTAGTTTCGGAGGAGGTGCTTCACCTTGGAGGATCAGCCAATAGCTCCGTCACTATGGGAGACAGCACCGGAGCCAGGAAGGCTGGGGTGGATCCTCCTACTGGGGTTAGGGAGGCCTGCAACAACATGCAGAGGCTGATTGTTGTCGGGTACCTCCACGGTCTTTTGCTTGTTAGGGATTGCTGAGGGTCTCCATGATATCTCATGTTTCCACAGACAGTGCCAATTGATGCATGCAATTTTACGGGTCCAAAGTTTTTGGATCTTAATGTTGGATTTGGGCTAATTGAATGAAAGCTCTTGAGAAAGAGGACCTGCAAAATAAAAAGTTAGCACTCCGATACTTAAGTTAGTCCTAAATTTAAGTATAAAAATAAATTATAACGAGAAATTATGATAAAAATGAGAATTTCATATATAAGAGCACGAAATAGAGCAATAGACTGGCAACAAGAAGAGTTCTAGAATGTGTAAGAGGAGGCTTGCCGAGGGATACCTCTCCTATTTATAGAGGAGGAGTTCCCCTATAACAGGATCCTACTGAGAGGATTCCGCATGGCCAGTGAGAAAGGCGGCATTTCGTGGATAAGGTTCCTCTTTATGCGTTCCTTAAGCAATAAATCTCTGAATGAAGGGAGACTCCTTCTTCGTGCAGACTCCTACCGGGTAAGGAGTCATTTCAAGCTGAAGAGTCCAACCTCTCAAGAGCACCTTCTTTCCTACAGACTAGCTTTTGGGGCCTCAAAATTGGGCTTCCTCCTTGGGCTATGTTTGAAAAGGTAGGCTGCCTTCCTTGACTTGACTGTGGTGTGGAGGGGCCCTTTTGGGCTGAGCCTAGTGGGCCTCCCCTTTGGGCCGAACCAAATTTTAGGAGGTCCCCTTCTTGGACCAAGCATGGTGACTTGGTTGGGCTGCCTCTCCCCTGGTGTCACGGGCTGCCCGTTCACTAGGCCCCGTGACGCGCACTTCGGCCACTCAACCGTTCTACATGGCCGACCACTCAGCCTTCATCGACAGATGCTGGACAACCAACTAGTCTTAGAGTCCTAGGTGTAGGCCTTTTATTGCTTTGTTACTGCTTTGTTATTTGCTTTCTGTTGTTTAGATTCCTCAAGGGGACGTTACGCCTCTTGAGTTGCAAGAAGCTTGGTTTAGTGACGTGTTAGAGTCCCCCTCAAGGCGAGCCCCTTGCTCTAGCATCGTTGGTCATTGTATACGCACTTTTCAGTTCAATGCAATCTAGTTTTCTGAATTCGCGTGTGCAATTTACGGTTTTGTGATTTGTTCCTCCCGACTCTGATATATTCGGCGCGCTGCATTAGCACCGAGCGGAGGTATTGGCAGACGTAGTCAGCGGACTACTAGCCACACGACGCGCTGTGTGATAGGCGCCTCATGAGAGGTGGTATCAGAGCCTCGTGCCGAGATGGGGCCGAGGCGTACGACTGCTACTGCTGCGAAGGCAGCGGGGCAAGATTCGAAAAGCCCGCGACATGCCGCAGCTTCATCCAGCGAGAGAGCTGAGAACCTGATGGACGGAAACTCCCGGTTGGCTGAATTGGAGGAGAAGGTCTCTTCCCTAGAATCTGAGATCACGGTGTTGAATTCGGAGTTGTACGAATGTCGGCACATAATTCAGGAGATAGCTGGCGTCTTCGGAAACGACAGCATTGCCGATATGCGGCGTGACATGGAGCAAATGTCCATTTAGATTGGGTTGCTCCAGCGTGCAGTGGGTAGCACGCCTATGGTTGCTCACGACCCCGGTGCTAGGCTTCGAATACCAGAACCGAAGGCCTATAGCGGTGAGCGTGATGCGAAGGAGGTCGAGAACTTCCTCTTCGACATGGAACAGTACTTCCTTACGGCAGACATGCGGGACGAGGCAAGGAAGGTTGCGACTGCGACCATGTACCTGACTGGTGACGCAAAGCTGTGGTGGCGTACCAAGTTTGCAGAAATCCAGGCACATCAAATACAGCTCGATACGTGGGCTCTTCTACGGGAGGCGATCAGAGAGCAGTTCTTACCAGAACCGAAGGCCTATAGCGGTGAGCGTGATGCGAAGGAGGTCGAGAACTTCCTCTTCGACATGGAACAGTACTTCCTTGCGGCAGACGTGCGGGACGAGGCAAGGAAGGTTGCGACTGCGACCATGTACCTGACTGGTGACGCAAAGCTGTGGTGGCGGACCAAGTTTGCGGGAATCCAGGCTCATCAAATACAGCTCGACACGTGGGCTCTTCTACGGGAGGCGATCAGAGAGCAGTTCTTCCCCGAGAATGTGGAGTACAATGCCAGGAGGGCATTGCGAAAGCTCGAACATACAGGTTCCGTGCGGGAATATGTGAAAGCTTTCTCAACGTTGATGCTGAACATCCGAGACATGTCGGAGGCAGACAAGCTCTTCACTTTCATGGAAGGCTTGAAACAGTGGGCGAGAAACGAGTTGCAGAGGCAACGAGTGACTGATTTGAGTTCGACTATCATAGCGGCCGAGCGCCTGGCAGATTTCAACCTAGAGACTGAGAAGGATAGGCAGGCGACGCCTAGTCCTGAGCAGAGTAAGTGGAATGGGATGAAGTCGTTCAGAAATAATTTCAGCAGAGGTGGGGGAGACCAGAGGCCCCACACTCAGAATGGCTCACAGGGCGGTTCGGACAGGAACAAGCCCCAGGAGAACAGGCAGGGAGCACCCGAGAGGAGGAGAGGGTGTTTAATCTGCGATGGTCCGCATATGTATCGGGATTGCCCGAAGAGACAGGTGTTGAACGCATTGGCGGCGACCTTTACCGACAAGGTGTCGTCCTCAAAGAGTGTGGAGCCACAAGCAGAGGCAGGTGGCGAGAACGACACGGAGGAGGATGAGGACAACTTGGGGGCCGGAAACCAATGGTGCAACACATTCTCTACGGTGGCGGCGAAGAGAGTTGTGCCACCCCTTGCAAAAAAGACCATCCCGGCTCCTACTGTGGAGCAGTCGGAAAAGAAAGAAGAAGAAGTTCAGCGCCAGATTCCTAGTAAGAAAGGGTTGATGTTCGTGGATGTGAAGATTCATGGCAAGCCGATTCGTGCCATGATTGACACTGGAGCCTCTCACAACTACCTTGCGAGCGACGAAGTGGCAAGACTCGGGCTCGTGCTGGAGAAGGGAGTTGGGCATGTGAAGGCGATCAACTCGGCTGCACAACCTATTGCCGGTGTAGCCAAGTCTGTGCTGATTAAGGTTGGTGCTTATGAGGGCAAGACCAATCTTTCTGTTGTGGCGATGGACGACTTCAAGCTTATCCTTGGGCTTGAATTCTATAGGATACACGCACTGTTGTCTTACCTCATGCCGATTCGCTGATGATGTTGGGAGCGAAGCCGTGTGTCATCCCTACCTTGGCCGGACGTACAAGAGAGAAGAACTTGTCGGCCATGCAGTTTGAGAAGGGGCGCAAGCAGGATGAGATCTCCTACTTGGGTACCCTTTGTTTTGAGGAGATGGAAGAGGTGTCAGGGCCCACCCCGGGCGGTAGTAAGAAACTGTTAGGGGAGTCTGAAGACGTGATGCCAGACGAGCTGTCTCGGAAGCTACCACCGAAGAGGGCAGTGGATCACGAGATTGAGTTGGTGCCTGGCACGAGACCGCCCGCTAGGGCACCGTACAGAATGCCGCAACCTAAGCTTGTGGAGGCCAGCATACGCCTTGAGCCGCAAGGCGGACTTGGAGAACTTGGAGTCGTAGCAGCGCTCTCCTCTAGCGCGGCTGCTATCTCTACGAAGGATCAGGTGCTTGAGTTACTACCGAGAGATCCCGCAGGACGACGCCTGATTCGGCTTGTCGAGTAGGGCAAAGCTCGACACTTTTGGATCAAGGATGGATTGTTGATGACCAAGGGAAACACGTATATGTTCTGAGAGGCGGGGACCTACGGAAATCACTTCTTTCCGAATGCCACGACACACTTTGGGCGGGACACCAGGGACAGGAGCGCACGTATGCCTTGGTGCGGAGGACCTATCATTGGCCAAAGATGCGGAACGATATCGAGACGTATGTCCGCACTTGCTTGATGTGTCAGCAGGACAAGGCAGGCCATCAGAAGAAGGCTGGTTTGCTACAACCACTTCCCATCCCAAAGCGTCCATGGGAGAGCGTGTCCATGGATTACATCTCTGGATTGCCTAAGGTCGGGAACTTAGGCTCTATTATCGTCGTGGTAGATTGTTTTTCAACATATGCTACATTCATCGCAGCACCCAAGCACGTTACAGCAGAAGGGACGGCTCATCTCTTCTTCAAGCACATCGTCAAGCACTGGGGACTGCCAAAGGATATTCTCAGTGATTGTGACTCCCGTTTCACTGGCGTCTTCCGGACCGAGCTGTTCAAACTCCTGGGGTCCACACGTTCCATGAGCTCGAGCTATCATCCACAGTCCGATGGTCAGACAGAACGCTTTAATTCTATGTTGGAGGACTACCTTCGGCACTTTGTGCGAGGTACGCAGAAGGATTGGGTGAAGCTCCTGGATGTCGCTCAGTTATGTTTCAATGTTCAAAAGAGCTCTTCCACCACCAACAAGAGCGCTTTTGAAATCGTTACTGGGCAGCAGCCGCTCCTTCCTCACACTCTTGACATCCCACAAAGTGTGGATCCCCTCTTGCTCGAAGTTTCTCCTAGGAGTGGAAGCAGAATGTTGATATCTCTAAAAGTTGCCTGGAGACAGCTCAGAAGCAGATGAAGAAGTATGCAGATCAGAATCGCCGCTTTGTTGAGTTCAATGCGGGAGACCTGGTGCTGGTGAAGGTCCCGGATCCGAGATTGTCAAAGTCATTAAGGGGGAGAGATCCTCGGTTGATGCAGAAATATGTTGGTCCTTTGCCTGTCCTTAGGCGTATAGGGACGGTGGCGTACAAGGTGGAGTTGCCGCCGTGGTGGAAGATCCACAACGTCTTCCATGTCAGCCAATTGAAGAAGTATTCAACAGACAAGGAAGATGATACCCGCAATCAACCTAGCCGCCCACAACTCGAATTGAAGAAGATGAAGGAGAAGGTGGCTGAAGCAATCCTAGATCACCGAGTGACGAGTACCGCGAAGAAAGACCACACAGAGTACTTGGTGAAATGGAGGGGATGCAGCAGCGAGGAGAACACTTGGGAGCGAGTGACAAACCTAAAGGCGTTTCTACCTCTTGTCGAAGCGTACCATGCTTCCGTAGCGCCGGGGACGTCGCTATCTCAGGTGGGGGAGAATGTCACGGGCTGCCCATTCACTAGGCCCC
>NC_026149.1:10072014-10115260 GCF_000512975.1 Sesamum indicum | reverse complement strand
TGCACGACACGCTGTGTGATAGGCGCCTCGTGAGACTTGGGCTGGTGGGCCTATATTTGGGCCTAACACTTCTTTTTGGGTCAATTTCTTTTGGGCCATACCCATCAGTATATATTAATAAAATAACTATTAGTTACTTCTTTGTGTAGTCATTGTTAACATAGAAGATAGACTAGGGAGCTGACTGATGATTACTTCCAATTTATGAGTTAATGAAGCTAACTTCTCCTTTTCTAACCTTAACCGGTCTTTCTCATTAATGAATTCATCTTGCATTCGTTTCATTTTTTGTCTTTTCTCCATGAGTCCATCTTTAAGGATTTTTAATTCTTCTTTTTCTTATACAAAGCTCATGGATGAAATCACATTTTTAAGTTTTCAATTCGCTGTTCTCCTATCATTTTTCTATATTTTTCCTCTCCAATTGCATTCTTGAAAATTTGCTTCTTAAATTCCTTGTTTCTTTTTAATTCAAGCTTCTTAGATAACTCCCTAGTTAAATGTGTTTGAAAAGAAATATAACATCATACAATAAGGATCACATGCATAGCAAAAAAACTTAACATTTGGATAGCAAAAAAATACCACAAATGTTGAAATAATAGATTTAATACCGCAAAACTCTGCAGAAAAAGAAAAATTTTGCCATTTTTCTGCAGAAAACAACAGATTTAAAACCAAAAAATAGAAAAATTATGTTGTTTTTCTGCATGAATTCTACAGAGAAACGACAAGTTCTATGGAAATTCTGCAGAAAAATAATAAGAAAAATAAAAAATAGCAGAAGAAATTAACAGCAGGAAAACAAAAAAACAAGCCCATTACAAGACTATCCAACAATATCGTCAACACTATCGAACAATCATTCAAATCCAACATCGACCTATCAACCAACCAAAGAACAACAGTTATGAAAATCCCAACATCATATCAACTAACCTCGTCCATATCAACCAATAGCTGTCAAGACCATCCAATAGCAATCATAAATCCAATACAATAACAATAATACTCCAACCAACAAAGTCCAAGGAATAAACTTACATGTAAGTCCAATGTGTCATTGTCCTCAATCCCTCTTCCACGTGAGCAGACTCTAATCAAATGTCAAGCGTGCTTGGATCCGTCCCTTTCATCATCATCTAATAAACCGTGGTGAAACAATAAAGCATTATGAATAGAAAAAGAGTAATTGACGTCCTCCCATAACTGCGAAAATAGTAATATGAAAACAAATGATGGAAGGAAACCATACCTCTTATTCCATAACCGCAAATGAAGTCTTCTCAGTGTTGACATTGCTTCTTGGAAACATTTACCAAATTCTTCCTAGCAATTTTCTATCAAATAACTTGAAAATAGTCATGATTTATATGTTGGAATGGGTGACCAAAAAGCCAATTGGATTGGTGATTTTGAGACCTATTGAAGTGATCTTCTTCAAGTAATATTGCCATGATAAATATGGTAAGTATTCATATTTGGTACATATGTATGTTGTGCTTACCTATTACGTTAATCATTACTTTAACGTCACAACATTATACTTGAAGTGGAAACCCAAACTGGTTCTAGAGTCAAGCTCTTCGATTTTATCAAAATGGTGTGTATTTAGTGGGAGTTCTTTAAGTATCTTAATGAGAGTAGAATTCTCATTCATTTAAATTTTGTGTTAGATATACTAATACCCTGCCCTGTCCATGTGGAAATCTTGGTTCAAACTCTTCACTATTGGGTAAAAGATGCCTCTTCTTTGCATTTATTACGATTCTTTCTCAACGAGTATTGTAAGCGGAATAGTCTTATTACTCCAAAGAAAGCCAGTTCCTCTTTTTCAAAAAGAAATCAAAGATTATTCTTATTCTTATATAATTCTCATGTATGTGAATTTGAAGCAGGGGAGCGAATGGGATTAGATACCCTAGTAGTCCTAGCCGTAAACGATGGATACTAGGCGCTGTGCGTATCGACTCGTGCAGTGCTGTAGCTAACGCGTTAAGTATCCCGCCTGGGGAGTACGTTCGCAAGAATGAAACTCAAACGGGAAGTGGTGTTTCCAGTGGCAGACGGGTGAGTAACGCGTAAGAACCTGCCCTTGGGAGGGGAACAACAGCTGGTAACGGCTGCTAATACCCCGTAGGCTGAGGAGCAAAAGGAGGAATCTGCCCGAGGAGGGGTTTGCATCTGATTAGCTAGTTGGTGAGGTAATAGCTTACAAAGCGATATCAGTAGTTGGTCCAAGAGGAGTAAAATTCTTCCTGTAAGAGATGTTGTTGAACTGTCTCTGGTGAGGAAGAAGTCGAACCTTGATTGGATATGGTTCGGTAGGTGTTTCATTGAATTAGCTGTCCCATCTGGATATGAACTTTCAGAAATTGCCAAGTTGAAAAACATGGCATTTTCTTAAATTTGTGATCTAGATACCATATTCGATATGGATTGGCAAGCCTGATTCCACAAACGTTTTTGAGTATGAGGATAACCCAAACCCGCGAAGACCTGCCCCATTCAGGTTTGACAAATGGGATTCGGGGTAGGACTTCAGTCTTACTTTTTAAGACTAGACCGGATCGTGAGCGAGTCTCGAGTCCACAGGGACCTGCCCCGGTATATAATTATTTTTTAATTTTATAGATAAATATATATTTTAATGAAAGTTTCCCTAATCTCTTTTCTTCTCCATTGCATTAGCAACCACCCCCAAACCCCATCTCTCACCATCTCCTTCTCTATCTCTAATCTGCATACCTTCTCTTTTATCTTTCTCTCTCGAAACTTCTTCTTCTTCTCTCTCTCTCTCTCTCTCTCTCTCTCTTCATTTTTCTTCTTTCTCTCTCGTCATCTCTCTTTGCTCTCCTTAATTTCTTTACCGTGAAATCTTCTTTCTCTTGGGTCACCTAGTAATTGCGCTTGGTTTTTACACCGCCTTGCTAAGTTTGTGTCATTGTCGCCTTTCCATCTTGCTTCTTGCCGCCTTGCTATCTCATGTTAGTCGCTATCTCACGTCGTTGTTGCTTCCCCTGACTTCTCTCTCTTTTTTTTTTAATAGAAAAAATTTCGGTCTACCTGGGCGAACCTGCCTCGATGGGTTTTCTAGTAAGGAGGGGCAGGCCGGGGTGGGTCTCGGGTTTCTCATGAACATGGCGAGGCAGGTTTATCCCAACCTGCCCTATACCAGCCCTGTTGCCATCCCTAGTCCTGCATACACCAAGGGATTAGTGGGAGTCAAATTAGACTCAAAGTCTGGCTTGTGTTGGTTTATTATTGAATAATGCAAACATCATTTATAATCAAAATTTTCACTGACTATATATTAGTTCTTCGAAGGAGATGACCAGAAAACGTCATTTACCTTTATTGTACGAGTGTCTGAGTCTGATCGGATAAGGAGAAGCGATGTGGTACATCGATTTGGATAAATGGATTGGAGTCATGAGATCCGCTATGGAGTTCAAACTAGGTTTGAGCGTCCTGTATCTAAAATATTTATTTTGATAAGATCATAAGGTACATGACTTGGTCAAAAATAAGGTGGAATGTTAGTGGGAGCTTAACTGTGTTCTTGGTGTTTTAGGTGTTAAAACATCTTTATCATTTGCAATGATAGAATGATGTTATGGAACACTGAAACACGAGTGTTATTCATGAAAATTCTTCAGATAGGAATTGGATTCCTATCTAGGCATAAGCTGTCCAAAATTCGGTCATGGTGGACTGATGAGGAGATTAGATGTTTGACATCCCATACGTCTTTGCTGTAGGCAACAAGAGAATGTTATTCGGTCCACTAAACCTAATCTTGCGTATGCTTTAAGCATAGCAACAGGTATCGGGAATGAAAAGACGAGGCAGTAAACAGCTGTTAAAGAGCTATCTTTAATGAAACCGTTACCTGTTCGACCAACCACTATGACAAGAGGTTAAAAAGCATGAACGCTTCTCCATGTTGATAGGAGATTCCGCTATCACATATTGGCAGGGGACATATCCTCTTTCCAAAACCTACCGTCCTCACTACATATTCTAACTGCACTGGACAAGGCACATAATGATCATGCCTATGACATAATCACTTCTCGCCAAGTTTAAGATACAACCATCGTGTGCACGTGAATTCCATGGTTCCTACTCTTGTACCATTAGAGTTTGGGAATTCTAGTCAAATCGATCAGCCTCCAATGCTTCCATATGATGATTCTCCTCGAGTGAGTTCAGTCAACTGATTACCTTGTTAATTAACCTATTGAAATTGCATAGACATCCAATGTCTGTTGTCGCTGTAACACGACACTCATCCAATTAATATAATATTTAGTCCAAGTCTCCACACGACTCTTGATGTCCAGTATTGTGGTCCTTGACTTGGAACGTTTTAAACTAACCCCTCAGAAATTGATTTCATAGCCACCATCCAATGCGCAATGCAACCACATTGGTTGTCTAATTGGTCTGTAGGTATATATTGTGATGTTAAAGCGATGTTTAACATAATTGGTAAGCACAACAGGCACATGCCACGAAAATACTTACTATATTCATCAGGATAATATTAATTTAATAAAGATTGCTGAGTAGTTCCCAAAACCGTCAGTCTAATTGGCTTTCTAGTCACTTATTCCAACATGTATTCAGCTTAGCAGGTTCCAAACCCTGTTAGCCCCAAAACAACTTTCAAACAACAAAGTTTTTAGCCCTTCATGCCACCCAAACTGACTATGCAGAGCCTATAAATAAAATCTAATCAGCAAAACCCAAGCACCGAACAACAGGGTTGCCATGTAAGTTAAGTTCTACATACAAAGGGGCCACATCACCCTGAAAGGTGCCAACTAGGACCCCTTATCCAGCTGAAACTAGATGCTGGAAGTAGAAAGGAACTGATTTTCCTACATTCGTAGTTGACTGGGAAAAACTTCTTCAAACAGTCATATCTCTTAAAAAATAACTCTAAATTAGGAATATGTACTATCATTTCGAAGCAGACATCCTAAGGATTCTGATTATATCCTACTTGCCCTAACTCAGGGATCTCTCTTGAATTTCTCTATAATAGGGACATACTATTAGTCAACAGGTCAGTGAACTTCCATTCAACATGCTATCTCTCACGAGTAGCAACAATACATGCTCCTGAGAGAATCATTATGGACTGGGAGTTGTCAAGAATACAATGGAAGCATAAAATAAGCACATTTAAATTATAAACTGAAAAGGAAAAATACAATGGAAGCATAAAATAAGCACATTTAAATTCTAAACTGAAAAGGGAAATAGTCTCTCAATCTCGGGCATTCAACACTTAACAAGCATAAAATAAGCTTGAAATACAAGTGGCTATTATACCATAGATTGACAGAAATATAATAACAAAATTTTACCTTTCCAATTTGAAGACTTTCTTCAAGCTTTTCTCCTTCAACCGTGTGCTCATGCAAAAATCAACGAGATTTTCCTCTACGTCGAACACACACTACACCACAAGGTGGTCTATACCAAACCTTACTAGAGGTGAAGTGTATGTAGTGTAAGAGTTTTGGTTATACTATTAACTTAGTATATGAAACTCAAGAGGACCTTACTCTAACTTGAAACTAGTTCAGGAAGAATAAGAATAGAGAGAAAAAGAGGGAGAAGAGAGGTAAGGATGATAAGTTGTGAGAGAAGTATTGTCTTTTGTATCATATACAAATAACATATACACAAGCCTATACATTATACACATACACAAGAGACATTTCATGTGCTTATTGTATGTATACACGTATATATTGTATCTCATGTCAAAAATAGGTACAATATGTGTCCCATATTACACTACCTACTAGAACCATAAGTACTCAAGTAATAACTCCCTCATCCTTACAACCTCATATATATATGTTTATCACATATATATATATAATCTTATTGGGCTTAATTCAAAAATAAATTAAAACCTATAGGCTTGAGCCTCCGTAGAATTAATCCAATCAATTCTTAAAAGTCCTAATGGAATTTATTGTTCTTATCAAATAAATCCTAACTCATAGTCTAATTAATTAATCTATCAAATAATTGAGCCTAACCCAGTTTATTTAATTACCAAGTCAAAACTCTAGTTAATTGATCCTATTGATTAGTTCATCTGGTTCAATTATAATTGATCTTATCAATAAATTAGACCTAACCCAAATTTTAATCTCATTAATTAAGTCTTGGGCTTCCCATCACATGGGTTCTCCCATTTAAATGATCATATTATTTGATCTCTCGAATTAATTTCACCTCTTTAAATTAATTCATTCCTCCTAGAATTAATTCATAATTAATTCTACTACTTCCTTGGGTGGTGTTTTGTGCCACTTTATAGGTTCAGTCTCAACTAGACTTGGACTTGTGCCAACATGCAATTTAATTAGCAAATATATTTGCACTAGATTAATTAAATCATATTTACTTTATCGCTTTCGATTAATACTTAATCCGTACGCACCCATCACCATGGGTGGTGTCTAGCAATGGTTCATGGTACTAGAGAATATGAAAAAATGGCGTGAACCTTAAGGCTATCGAGTGCTATATGGATATGGTCCTTCCATTGGCCATCTCCCGGTCTTTGTATAGGGCATGGAGTTGGTCATTGGTTCTCGTCCTCGACTAGACATCTATGTTTAATATTCTGATTATGTTTCTCCACTTGATCAACATAGAAAAGCACTTTCCTATTTGATCACCTGTTATGGCCACAGATTCCCTGGAGAACAACACACATTAGAACGCATAGGAGATCGCTATCATCTCATGATAGGCAATGAATTCTCTCTAGGAGCTCACCAATCTTCATACACGTTCTAACTGTTAGAATATATGACAAAAAATCCAATTGGATTGGCCTTTATGTAATATGTTCTGACAATTTCGGTGTAATTGTAACATTGTTTATGAATAAAATGAGTATTCATTATCTGACAATTGTATTTATTGTGCTCACTGATTATGTTTATAGGTTTAAAATCACAACAAAGCACACAAACCAAATTGTACAACCTATGTAGTTGGGTTGCATATTGGATGGTGGCGATGAAACCAACTTCTGAAGGTTAGGTTTGAAACGTTCTAAGTCGAGAGCCTCGAGACCGGGAATCAAGAGTTCTATTAAGACTTGTACTAAAATTGCATTCATTAGATGAGTTTAATGTTTCATCGGCGATAGACGCTGGACGTCTATACAATGTTAGTGGGTGGTTGACAAGGTTGTCAAGCCGACTGAATAGACTCACGGGAATTCGTCATATGAAGCCTTGGAGGCTTGGTCGGTATGACATGAGTAGGGAATGATTTCCTATGTCAATCAATAGAGCAAACGCATCTCGAGCTATCGAGCATAGTATCTGGTCCAAGATCGGAATCGATGCCCAATTCCATGTCCTAGTTTTAGATCGGGAGATGGATGATGGAAGGACCATATCCATATGGTACTCGGGAGCCTAAATGTTCACGCTAACATTCACCTAATCTCTAGTGCCATGGATCGTTGCTAGACGGCCACCTATGGTGAAGGAAATTTCCAATTAATGGTTAATTAAAAATAAGTTAATTAGAAATAAATTAATTAAATTAGATTTATTTAATCATTGTGTTGGACACAAGCCAATGATTTATATAGCAATCCATTTGATGGATGGCTCAAGAATTAATTAATTGAATTAATTAATTTTTGGGCTTAACGCCTTTAAATTAATTGGACTAATTTATTAAGTTTGCCTTAATTCATTGATGTGATCAATTAATTAGTATTTGGACTGAGATTTATTTAATTGAATTAATAGAATCATTGGACTTAGTTGGGCTAAAATTAATTTAATTAATTATTGTCCAATGGACTTTGATTGGGTTGGATTTAAGTTGATTAAATCGAGCCCGGTGCATATTTGAAGTTCAAGCCCATTTGAGGATAGTTGGAGCAAGTTAAGGAGTTGAAACTCCTCACCATGATGAACATGATGGAGGAGTTATTTGATCATGGCTGGAGATTATATGCATGTGGTTGTATAGGTTGCCTTAGAGGCATACTTAGTAGTTATTAAATTTTGAATTCAATTGTATGTGATATATAAACTACATACATATCCAACACAACCATCACAGAAGCCACAAATTTGCTCTCCATTTTCTCTAAAAAATATTGTCCTTTTTGTTCTATATAGAATTGGATTCAAATCAGAAAATAAAAACAATCCAAAAGCACTAAACAATAGTGTTGTGTTTGGAGTTGTTTTTCTTCTTGGTCTTTGTTCTATCTAGTAATAAAAAAAGAACTATATCTTTTTCGTTTTGTGGTTGGACAACTTAGAGGAATTCTAGTTTGAATTCTCAAGTGAACGGAACGGGAGAACATAAAGCGAACAATGCACATTGCAGTTTTCATAAAGAAACAAAAGGTAAAGTTTCATATTATGTTTATATACTTTTTGTTTCATCTTCTAGCCACATCTCTAGCATGTTTATATGGTTATTACTATGCTTTTGACAAGCACCAAACACCCAAAAATTTCAAAGGAAACAACCCTTTGAACCGGTTTTAAATTTTTTAAATTCACGCTTCCATTGCATTCCCGGGCCATACCGATTCTTTCAGTGGTATCAGAGCCCGATTCGGTATTGTGGCTTTAGTATTAGGATGTTATTATGTGTTGAGCATGAACAACGTGTTTAATTTGCTTTTGAAAAGTGTGTTTTATGGCTTTGGAGCACGATAATTTGTTTAGAAAATATGTATTAATTTTGCTTTTAAATTATGGATATATATATGCACTTTTGAAAATTGAATTTTCTATAAATGCCTGGTTTTATTTTAATTTTTTAATTACAGAAATTCAAAAAAAAATTGAAAAATCAAGCACTACCGTCATTGCTGCCCTACCGGTTGGTCATTGGCCAATAGGGGGCCCGACATGCAGGCAGGGGTGCATGTGCACGTGCGACTGGCACAGACGGTCGTCTGCTATTCCGAACGGCTGGGCCGTTTTTTCCGAAAAATTGGATTTTCCTGATTTCTGCAATTTTTCTGAAATTATTAATTTTGGATAATTTTAATTTTGGTTAAATTGGATTTTTTTAAAATTAAATTGTGCCTTAAATTAATTTGGAAATAGTTTCCAAACAAACAAAAGAAAATTTGTACATTGAATGTATGGATGGTATCCATTTTTTTAATTGCATGATTAGCATATTATTTTTGAATTTAATTATGTTTTATTTTGATATTTGATATTGGATATCAATTGTTATATACATGGATTGTATTTATTTGTTTAACATGTTTATATTTGATATAAATGTGTTAATTATTATTTATTTTGATAAACAATGGGGATGATCACAAAGCCCATTGACCGATGTATGGTTTATTTCTATTTTGGGTGAGGTCTGCGTGCTTCTTTGTTTTAATTCCTTCTTTCATTTTTTAGGCTTGGAATAATAAGGCTTGCTTTCTCTCTCCTTTTGTGCTCCCCCAACTTCTAATTGGGGTTTTCATTTTCAGTTGTAATGAGTGTAGTTAGGAATGTGAGGTTTTATTTATTTTGAATAAATATAATCTTCCAAGGAGATGAAGGCCTAGGTCTGTTGGATCATCGGCGGAAGAAGAACAAAGAGGAAGTCCCATTAGAATGATAATGGGTTACTATGTTTTAATAGTTAGGCCACACCCTAGATTGACCATAGACTCACTCGGGGCTCAGTGGGTCACTAAGGATTGGGCTTGTGATAATCTAACAGGGGCGTGCTAGGCTTATTTTTGCATGTGATAAATGTTTTAATTTTTGACGTATGATGTGTTTGGAATGCATTTATACTCAATCATTATAACTTTGTCATGCAAAATGTTATAATGATGACGTTTCGGTCACAACTAACATAAAATCTCACTTGGATGGTCCAAGTAAATATTAGGTCCAAAATAAAATTAAATCAAATGATTTGATAATTCCAAACCTTCCATCCACGATAATGTAGTGTGGAGATGCTACTTTTACCCTTTTGTGGTCTCACGAGTCGTGGTATATTTGGGATAGAAAAAATCTACACTATTATTGTGAATAAATAGAATATGCTCTTGTTTCGCTGTCTCACGAGTCGTGGGGCCGACAGTTGAGATATTCATTTGGTTGATGGGTTGGGCCTACTGCTTAGTAATGTGATTCGCTTGGAGTCCTCGAGATTACGTGAAGAGGCGAGGCAAAATATCTTGGGGATCTCATTGGATGAGAATGGTAATGGTTACCTCCCATAAATTTTTTTCCTTGTGAATCATAGAAGTGGGACATAGAGAATTGTGTTTGTGGATCCCAAGCGCACTAAGAAATGATTTCCCGAAACCCCACTTGAGAGTGGTGGACTTTTAAAGAAATAGTGGGAGCGGTTAATGACTAAAGACCAAATCTTAACTTGTATTTAATGTTACAATCAATTTGCTAATTTTTGCTTTATATTTTGAATGTAGATGCCTAAGAATCCATTAACCATAATTTTGGAGACATATAAATTTAATGGAATGAAATATAATGATTGACTTAGAAATATGAGGATTGTCCTCGATTTTGGAACCAGGCTTACATTCTGGATAAGTTTCTTCCTAGGATCTTGCCGGAGGGGTCCACATCTTATGAAAGTGTGAAGTTTGAAAGGTGGCACGAGGACAACTGGAAGGTCCGCAGCATCGTAATGGCATCAATGACAAACGATATCCAAAAATAGTACGATAGGCACGATGATGTCATGTCGATAATGCTCCGTATGAAAGAGGTTTATGCAGTTCCAGATAGGCATATTAGATATGCGGCCACAAAAGATTTTTTGGCACCAAGATGACTGAGGGATCCTCTATGCAAGAGCAAGGGATCAAGATGCTTTCCGTCATGGAAAAGCTCGAGGATCTTCAAGCTGGGCTTGATAATGACACGTACATTGACGTGATCCTCCAGTCACTTCCTCCCTCTTATGATCCGTTTGTCATAAACTATAACATGAATGGGCTTGAGAAGACCATAAACGAGTTGATTAACATGTTGGTCCAATATGAGGCAACAACCAAAAAGTCTGTGCCGTCAGTGTTGGTCGGGGAGGCTTCGATGTCTAAAGCGAAAGGAAAGGGGGCCAGACGCTGGAAGAGGAAGAAGGGTAAGGCAAATGCCGTTGCAAGCGCATTGAGCGCTCTTGTTGCCCTGGTGGGGATGGGAAAAGGTAAAGGGAAGGTGCTTTCCAAGTTAATAAGGTCAAATGATGTCTGTATGTATTGCCGGGAAAAAGGGCCATTGGAAGTGGAAGTGCCCCAAGCTCCTGTCTAGTGCAGGTACATCTGTTATTGAGGTTAACATGATAACTAACTCTGCTTCTTGGATATTGGACACTGGCTGTGGAGCTCACATCTGCAATGATTTGTAGGTGCTGGAAAGAAGCAAAAAGCTAAGTAAAGACGAGGTGGTCTTGAAACTTGGCGATAGCAAGGCCGTTGCTGCTGAAGCTGTAGGGATAGTCCGCTTAGCTGTTTGTGATCAAGTTAGGATAGAAATGAAAGATTGCTATTATGTACCTAACATCATCAAGAATATCATTTCCATTTCATTGTTGGACAATGTTAGTTTTGAGTTTATGATCAATAAAAAATTTTTATTTGATGAAGAATGGTTCTTCACATCTGCTAGGCAAACTTCATAATAGTCTTTATATTCTCCAACAACATGATTTCGTCATAACTACTCAAAACAAATGTATATTGTAAAATCAAGGAAATGCACAGATTTGGCATTCAAGGCTAGGTCACATCTCTCAAGATAGAATTAAAAGGTTGGTAGACTCAAAAAGTCTAGAGATAGATGATTTGGATTACCTACCAGTCTGCGAGTTTTGTCTGAAACGGATGATGACCAAGAAGCCTTTTGTAGGATAAAGAATGCTTGCTAGCGGTCTGTTGGATTTGATCCATTCAGACGTTTATGGCCCCTGAATAAAGAAGCCAAAGGTAGATTTTCCTACTTCATAACCTTTACCGATGATCGCTCATAGTATGGTTATGTTTACCTAATGAGGTACAAGTTTGAGACCTTTGAAAGGTTTAAAGAGTTCAGACTTGAAGTTGAAAACCAAACTAGTCGCAAAATTGAAACCCTTCGGTTGGATCGAGGTGGTGAGTATTAAGGAGGGAATTCTTAGATTACCTAAAAAAGAATAGAATTCTCTCAGTGAACTCCTCCTAGAACGCCACAACTTAACGGTGTCTCTGAAAGGAGGAATTGAACCTTATTGGATATGGTTCGATCCATGATGAGTTTTACTGAAATGCCCTTATCCTTGTGGTGATATACTCTTGAGACGACAGCCAAGTTGTTGAACATGGCGCCTTCTAAAGCTGTGGCCCAGAAGAAATATCAGATATGGCACGGCAAGCCTACGTCCTACAAGTACTTGAGAGTGTGGGGTAGCCCTGTATATATCAAGAGACCAGTGGGAGACAAACTGGACTCAAGGTCTAGTTTGTGCTGGTCCGTGGGTTATCCTAAGGAAACTGCATGGTATTATTTCTATAATCCCTCTAAACAAAAGGTTTTTGTCTCGTGAAATGCAGTGTTCTTGGAAAAAGATTTTCCAACGATACCCAACGTGAGGAATTGCTCCTTCAGGAATCCAGTGAGGCAACACCTCAAATGGATGTAGTGACATTATCTGCGCCTATAGTTCCCAATGACAATATTCCTATCCTCCGAAGGTCAACCAGATTGTCCCAACAGCCTGAGATGTATGGATTTTTGGGTTTGACTAGTCAATTACATAATGATCCAAAGACCTATGGAGAAGCGATGTTGGACATCGATTCGGAAATGGGTTGAGGCCATGAAATTCGAGATGGACTCTATGAGTTCAAATAAGGCTCCGACATTAGTAGACCCACCCAAGGGTGTTAAACTGTTGGGTGTAAATGGGTCTACAAATGTAAGCTTGGAGCTGACGGAGAGGTTACTACCTTTAAGGCCAAGCTTACAGGGTATACTCAAAGAACCTAGGGTCGATTTTGAGGAGACATGTTCGCTTGTAGCCATGGCCAAGTCCATTCGGAATATGCTCATCATAGCTGTATGGTATGACTATGAAATATGACAGATGGATGTGAAAACAACTTCCTTAATGGGTTCGTTGAGGAAGACATCTATATAGATCAAACAGTGGGTTTCACATCTGTTGGAGAAGAGCAGAAGGTCCTCCACCTCCAAAAGTCCATCTATGGTCTCAAACAAGCTTCCGGTAGCTGGAATATCCGTTTTGATGAGGTCATAAGGGGTTATGATTTTATCAAGAACGACTTTGACCCTTGTGTATACAAGAAGGTCAGTGGGAGCTCAGTTGCGTTCGTAGTGCTTTATGTGGACGACATCTTGCTCATTGGTAATGATATCAAGATGTTAGGTGACACTAAAGCATGATTGTCCACACAATTCTCCATGAAGGATTTGGGTGAGGCTTCCTACATCCTAGGCATCAACATTATCCGGGATAGATTTAAAAGGATGTTAGGAATGACCCAAACCTTGTATGTTAAGAAAGTCTTGAAGAGATTTAAGATGAAAAACTCCAAACGAGGATTGGTTCCTATGAGGCATAGGGTTAAGATATCCAAGAAGCAGTCTCCTAAAACTGATGAAAAGCTTAGAAAAATGTTTGACATACCTTATGCTTCAGGTGTAGGCAGCATGCAGTATGTTATGCAGTGCACAAGGCCAAATGTCGCTTTTACTTTGAGAGTAACGAGCAGATATCAGGCATGTGCCCGTGAGGCTCACTAGATGCAGTTAAGACCATACTTAAGTACCTGAAAAGGACTAAAGATATGTTCTTGGTTTATGGTGGTGGAGGGTTAATTCTGGAAGGCTACAACGATGCTAGCTTCCAGTCTGATGAGGATGATGCCAAGTCTCAATCAGGGTTTGTATTCAGGCTGAATAGTGGTGTAGTGGCTTGAAAAGTTCCAAGTAGAATACCACAGTGAATTCCACCACTGAAGTTGAGTACATAGCGGCTTCGGAAGCAGTTAAGGAGGCAATTTGGATGAAAAATTATATCCAAGACTAAGTGTAGTGCTTAGCTTTGTTGGGCCAGTGGTTATCTTTTGTGATAACAATAAGGCTATAGCGCAAGTGAAGGAACCTAGATCTCATCACAGATCCAAGCACATTCTTAGATGCTACCATCTGCTTAGAGAGATGGTGGGAAGAGGTGACGTTCGGATGGATCGAGTCACATCAGCAGAAAATATAACAGATCCATTGACCAAACCGGTGTCGCAGATTGCTCATGCTCAACATCATGGAAAGATGGGTTTGAGAATAATGAGTGATTGGCTTTAAGGTCAAGTGGGGGTTTGCTAGAATAGGTGACGAAAAAGCCAATTAGATTGGCCTTTATGTAATTTGTTTTGACAATTTCGGTGTAATTGTAACATTGTTTATGAATAAAGTATTCATTATCTGTTTATTGTATTTGTTGTGCTCACTGATTATATTTATAGGCTTAACATCACAACAAAGCCCACAAATACATTGTACAACCTATGTAGTTGGGCTGCGCATTGGATGGTGGCCATGAAACCAATTTCTGAAGGTTAGGTTTGAAACGTTCCAATTCAAGGACCTCAAAACTGGGAATCGAGTGTTCTATTGAGACTTGAACTAAAATTGCATTTATTAGATGAGTGTCATGTTTCATCGGCGACAGACGTTGGACGTCTATGCAATGTTAGTGGGTAGTTGATAAGGTTGTCAAGCCGATTGAAAAAACTCGCGAGAAGTTGTTATATGGAAGCCTTGTAAGCTTGGTCGGTATGACTAGATCTTCTTGAGCTCCGATAGTACGGGATTAGATCTTGGACTTGAGGAACCATGGCAGTTGCATGCATGTGATGGTTGTCTCTTGGTTTGACGAAAGATGACCGTATCTTGGATGTGGTCATTACAAGTCTTGTTCAGTGCAATCAGAATATGTAGTGAGGACGGTGGGTTTCAAGATAGAATCCGTCACTTGTCAGTATATGATAGTCGAGTCTCCTATGAGCTTTGAGATGGTTCGTGCTATTAGAGTCTGTGGCCACAACGATTGGTTGAGTAGGAAATGATTTTCTACGTCAATCAATAGAACAAACACATCTCGAGTTATCGAGCATAGTATCTATTCTAAGATGGGAACCGGCGCCCAATTCTATGCCCTAAACTTAAATCGGGAGACAGATGATGGAAGGACAGTACACGTATGGTACTCGGGAGCCTAACATATGTTTGGTTTTATTTTTAACTTGTTTTGATGTGTTTTGTGGAGATAGAGAGAGAAAAACAAAGATAAATAAGAATGTGTTAGAGATAGTGTGTATGTTTGAATTTTTTTTTGGAGATAATATAAAATAAGTATGGTATGTTTGATGATTTTTAATAGGAGACAAAAACTACTGTTCATTGTCAAATCATGTCTCTTCTATATACATTTATATATATGTATGAGTGTGTATATAATTTTTTAGTTGTAGGGCTTATAATTAGTGTAGACTTATTTTGACAAAAAATAAATGAAGCATTGTTTCAAAACATCTCAAAACACCATCAAAACTTCTAAAACAAATCAATGCAAACATTGTCCATGTTTTGGGCCATCTCGGAGATGAAGCAAAATTGAAATCAAACATTATGTAAATGTTCACGCTAACTTTCACCTAATCCTAGTGCCATGGACAGTTGCTAGACGGCCACCCATGGTGATGGGAATTTCCGGTTAAGTGGTTAATTAAAAATAAATTAATTAAATTGTATTTAATTAATCATTTTGTTGGACACAAGACCAAGTGTAGCTGAGGGTGAACATAAAAAGTCATACACAAATAACTATGGAATTGGTGGAATTAATTCAAGAAGAAATGAATTCATTTAATTGGATTAAATTAAATCAAGGAAAATATATATAAATGACTGGATCATTTATTTAGAAATCCATTTGATGGATGGCTCAAGAATTAATTAATTGGATTAATCAATTTTTGGGCTTAACACCTTTAAATTAATTAGACTAGTTTATTAGGTTTGGCTTAATTAATTTATTGGATAAATTAATTAGTATTTTGGTTTAGATTTATTTAATTAGATTGAGTGAATCATTGGACTTAGTTGAGTTAAAATTAATTTAATTAATTATTATCCAATGGACTTTGGTTGGGCTTGACTTAATTTGATTAAATCGAACACAGTGCATATTTGAAGTCCAAGCCCATTTGAGGGTGGTTGGAGCAAGTTAAGAAGGAGTAGAAACTCCTCATCATGATGAACATGAAGGAGGAGTTATTTCATCATGGTCGGATGTTATATGTATGTGGTTGTATAGGTTGCCTTGGAGGCAACTTAGTAGTTATTAAATTTTGAATTCAATTGTATGTGATATACAAAACTATACACATATCCAACATAACTGCCACAAAAGCCCAATTTGCTCTCCATTTTCTCTAAAAAATATTCTCTTTTTGTTCTATATTGAATTGGATTCAAATTTGAACACAAACCAATTCAAAAGCAATAAACAATAGTGTTGTGTTTGGAGTTATTTTTCTTCTTGTTCTTTGTTCTATCTAGCAATAGAAAAAGAACTGCACCTTTTTTATTTTGTGGTGTGGAAAACTTAAAAGGAATTATAGTTTGAATTTTTAAGTGAACGGAATGGGAGAACATAAAGGAAACAACGCACGTTGTCGTTTTTCTAAAGAAACAAAAGGTAAAGTTTCATATTATGTTTATATACTTTTTGTTTCATCCTCTAGCCACATATATAGCATGTTTATATGGTTATTATTATGCTTTTGACAAACACCGAATGCCCGAAAATTTCAAAGAGAACACCCCTTTGAACCAGTTTTAAATTTTTTTATTTCACGCTTACATCACATTCCTAGGCCATACCGACTCTTTCATTGAGTACACTGGAACAAGACTTATAATAACCATATCAAAACATTATCATCTCCTACCAGGCCGTAGATACAGTCGTCTCATATATGAGATTGCATGGATCCTCAAGTTTGAGGACTAAATCCCATACTATTGAAGCTGAGGAGTTTAAGCCATACTGACCAAGCCTCATGGACTTCCATATGACGACTACCCGCGAGTTAGTGCTGTCGGTTTGACAAACCTTTGTCAACCACCCACTAAAATTGCATAGACATCATACGCTTGTCGCCTATGAAACACAACACCCATCTTGTGAACGCAATATTTACTGTAAGTCTCAATAGAACCCTCGATGCCTGTTCTCGGGGCTCTCGACTTGGAATATTTCAGAACCAACCTTTGAAAGTTGGTTTCGTAGTTGACATCAAATGCGCAACCCAACTTCATTGGTCGATTAGTGATCTATGGGCATTTTGTAATGTATGAAAATTACATGAGTAAGAACAACAAAGTTAGGCCAAATTAATACTTACTCGTATTCATTTAATTCAATATTACAAAATAAAAGGAAATTGCTTAAATAGATTATAAAATAGCTAATCTAATTGGCTTTCTGGTCACCTATTCTAACAATCTTCCACTTGACCTAAAGCTAATCACCCATCTTCCTTAGTCCCATCCTATCTAGATGTTGAGTATGGGTAATCTGTGAAACAGGATTGGTCAGCGGTTCTACCGTATTTTCTACGATGTGTCCACTCCCACATCACCTTTGCCCACCATCTCTCACAGTAGATGGTAGCATCTAAGAATGTGCTTGGATTTGTCGCTTGCGCTATTGCATCACTATTATCACAAAAGATAACTATGGGTCGACAATGCTAGGTACTACACCCAACTCTGGGATGTAGTTTTTCATCCAAACCGTTTCCTTAGCAGCTTTCGAAGCTTCTATGTATTCAGCCTGAACTGGAATCAGCAGTGGTATCCTGCTTGGAACTCTTCCATGCTACCACTCCACCATTTAGCTTGAATACAAAACTAGATTGAGACGTTGCATCGTCTACATCAGACTGGAAGCTAGCATCGCTATACCTTTCCAGTACCAACTCTCCACCACTGTACACTAAGAACATCTCTTGAGTCCTTCTCAAGTATTTAAGGATGGTTTTGACTACAGTCTAGTGTGCTCACCAGCACATGCCTGATACCTTCTCGTGACACCCAGAGCAAATGCAATATCGAGCCTTGTGCATTAGACATCATATTGTATGTTGCCTACGGCAGAGGCATAGGGGATGCCACACATCTTTCTATTTTGCTCATCAGTCTTAGGAGACTGAGTCTTGGAAAGCATAACGCCGTGTCTCATAGGAAGGACCCTCATTTTGATTTTTTCATCTTGAACCTTTTCAAAACTTTCTCGATATACAAGGCTTGGGTCATTCCTAATATCCTTCTAAATCTATCTCTGTAGATCTTGATGCCAATGATATAGGAAACATCACCCAAATCCTTCATGGAGAATTGTATAGAAAGCCATATTTTGTGTCACCCAACATCTTGGCATCATTCCCAATGAGCAAGATATTGTCTATATAAAGAACGAGGAATACAATTAAGCTCCCACTGACCTTCTTGTATATACAAGGGTCAAACTCATTCTTGAAAAAATCATAACACTTTTTTTGACTTCATCAAAACGAATATTCCAACTATGGAAAGCCTGTTTCAGTCCATAAATGGACCTGTGCAGACGAAAAACCTTTTGCTCTTCTCCTATGGATATGAAATCCATCAGTTGATCCATATAGTTCTCTTCCTCAATGAACTTGTTAAGGAATGTTGTTTTCACATCCATCTGCCATATCTCATAGTCATAATATGTAGATATGACAAGCAAAATCCAAATGGATTCGGCCATTGCTACAGGTGAATAAGTTCCCTCAAAGTCCACACCGGGTCTCTGAGTATAACCCTTCGCCACTAGCCTGGCCTTGAAGGTACTCACCTCTCCATCATCTCCAAGCTTTCACTTGTAAACCCATTTACACCTAGTGGGCTTGAAGCCCTTGGGTGGGTCTACTAAGGTCCATACCTTGTAGGAACTCATGGAGTTCATCTAGGATGCCATGGCCTCAAGCCACTTTCCCGATTCATGTCAGACATTGACTCTTCGTAAGTTTTTGGATCATCATCTAACTAACCAGTCACCAGTAAATAGTATCTCTCAAGTAGCTGAGATACTCTGGTTGGCCTACGAAGAATTGAAATATTTTCACTTGAACCACAGGCACGGAAGATGATTCTACTGCTGCTTGAGGCTTTGCTTCAATTGACTCCTCAAGAAGCAACTCGCCACGTCAGGTATCCGATGGAAAACCCTTTTCCAGGAACACTGAATTTGTCAAAATAAATATCCCGCAGTTTCCTTTGGATATCTGATGAACCTACACAAATTAGATCTCGAATCTAGTTTGTCTCCCACTAGCCTCTTGACTTACGTGAAATTTACCCGTACCCTAAGGTAATTGTAGGAAGCAGGCTTGCCATGCCATATTTCATTTAGTGTCTTTGCTACAATGTTAGATGCTGCCATGTTCAATAACTTGGTTGCCGTCTCAGTAGCATAACCAAAAGAGGATAGTGGCAACTTAGTGAGGCTCATCATAAACTGAACCATGTCCAAAAGGGTTCGATTTCTCCTTACAGAAATGCCGTTAAACTGTGGCATTCCAGGAGGAGTCCAATGAGAGAGAATCTCATTCTCTTTTGGATAGTTGAAGAACTCTCAACTCAAGTTTTCACCACCTCGATTCGATCGAAAGGCTTTGATCTTGCAGCCAGTTTGGTTCTCTGAAGTCTGAATTCTTTTAACTTTTTAAAGGCCTCAGACTTGCACTTAATCAAGTAAACATAACCATATTGTGATCATCGGTAAAAGTTATGAAGTATGTGAACCCACCACCTCTGGCTTGAGTGTTAAATAGGACGCATACATCTGAATGGATCAAATCGAATAGATCACGGGCAAGCTTACTTTATCCTACTAAGGGCTTCTTGGTCATTTTTTCTTTTAGACAAGACTCGCAAGCTGGCAGGTTGTCCAAGTCGCCTATTTCTAGACTCTTTGAGTCCACCAATTTCCTTATTCTATCTTAACAAATGTGACCAAGCTTTGTATGCTAGATCTGTGAGTTTTCTTAATTATCTGACTTGCATTTTTTTTAACAGTCATAATCGTATTATACTGTGGGACAATATAAAGGCCATTTATTAGTTTCAACAAGTGTAAAGAACCATTCTTCAATAGATAAAAGTAGTTTTGAATGATTGAACTCATAACCTTCTTTGTCCAAAACATGAATAGAAATGATGCTCTTAATCATGCTAGGTACATAATAATATTCCTTCAAATCAATCCTAACATGTGTTCGAATAAGTAACCTGAAATCCAACTAGATTGGCATTCTGGTAATCCATTCTGAAAATAACTCGGCTCCATGTAATATTATTCAGTGAATAAAATGAGTATTCTCTACTATATTTCATTTGTTGTGCTCATTACACATATGTTTGCATTTCTTTCAACATCACAACAAATTCCATAGACCACTTTGACAACCGTGCAACAATCGGATTGTGCATTGGATGGCGGTCATGAAACGAACTGCTAAAGGTTGGTTCTGAAATATTCCGAGTCGAGTACCTCAAAAATGGGCATTAAGTGTCCTACGGAGACTTTTATTAAGTGTCGCATTCATTTGATGAATTTCATGTTTAATCGGAGATAGACGTGGGTCGTCTATGCAATCTTAGTGGGTCGAATGGCTAGGTGTCAAATTGACTGAACTGACTCGCGGGGATCGCCATATGCAAGTACTGAAAGTTTGGTCGGTATGACTCGAATTCCCGAATCCTATAGTACGGGTGTAATCCTCAGACTTGAAGAATCACGGCAGTCATGCGCATGCGATGACTGTGTCTTGGATTTGTGCAAGAGGTGATCATGTCTCGGACATGGTCATCATAAGCCTTTTCCAGTGAAGTTAAAGCATGTTGCAAGGACAGTGAGTTTTAAGAACAGGATCTGTCCCCTATTATAACGTGACAAAGGTATTTCCTATGCACTTGGAGATGCGTTTACGCTCTATAAACCTATGGCCACAGTCATTGGTCGAATAAGAAAAAAGAGGTTCCTGTGTGGAGCAATTTGACGTAACGTGATCTCAAGTACTAAGCATAGACGCCTAGTCTATGATGTGAGCTGACACCCAATTCCATGCCCTAGACTAAGACCGAGAGATGGTAGACGGAAGGACCATATCCGTATGGACTCAAGAGCCTAAAAGTTCAAATGGATATATCGCCAAGTCTCTAGTGCCATGGACTATACGGCCACCCATGGTGATAGGCTTTCTTGGTCAAGGATTGATCGAGAATTATTAATTAATAATAGCATTTGATACTTGCCCAAGTCTAGTTGAAGGCGAACTTAAAGAATCAAACACAAATGACCGAGAAGGGACGAGGAATTAATCGAAAATTAATTCCATAAGTAATTGGATTACTTATTAATGAGAGGGATCAATTGGATGGAGGAGCCCAAGAATAAATTAATAGGATTAATTTATATTGTGCATTCCCTTATTATTTAATAAGTTGGACTTATTAATTAATAAGAACTTATTTGGCTCATATATTTAATTGTATTAAATATATGATGGGCTTAATTAGGTAGATTTTAATTAAATTAAATTTAATCAAAATTAATTGGGCTTTGTATTTTATTTTTAATGAAATCGGCCAAGCACCCCAAAAATTAAGCTTGTTGCAAAATACAAGGAAAGGAAATTATTGACCAACAATTACCACTTTTGAAAAGTGCCATGTTAGTCATCCTTTATTTGGAATAAATGATTTATCACCTTATGAATTATAGAATGAACCTAGACACTTTCTATCACATCCATACAAGATCTATTCTATTACATCCATACAAGGTATATATATATATATATATATATATATTTCTATAACTAGAAGCATTTGTTGGAAGAAAAAAACACAACTCATTCTTGGAGAGCTTTTCTCATGTACACTTTCTAGCATTTGCTTGCTCTTGTTCTTCATCTCTTCTTGCAAAGATATTTCTCTTGTACTTCATACACTTCTTCTGACAGAAATAAGATGTCTTGGATAATTAGTATCTTTGTACATCTAATTTTTCTGTAAAATCTTTGTATACAAATTCTCAGAACTTCAAGTAAGTTTTCTTACACTCATAATTGTCTTTAATTTCTGCTTCATTGAATATCCTTGTTATAATTTTTATAATCTTTATATAATTTATTGTTTTATATAATTGATTGTCATATTCATTCTTTTAGATCTTTATATTTTCTTATGACGTGGTTGAGGTTTTTTTGCTAAAGGAATAAATCGGGAATTTTACCTCGGCACAATTGCACACCAGGTGAATTGCAATTTCCGCAACAAAGGTGTTGTTTTCATGAGAGATGGGTCTAATAAATGAATAGTCCCCGAATAGCCCCCTTTTAAAAAAATAATATTTTAGTATTTATAGTAGTGTTGGAAATTATATGGTGTGGTGGGTTGTAAATGTTTAGTGTATGCCTTCTACAGAACAAATTACATTTTTGCCCTCACAAGTTAATAATTTTTACCAATGTATATCATACAGCCCCCACTCTCGAATAGAATATGCACACCCGGTGTAATATTTTATCCGAGAGTAAACACTTTTATGAATTTTCTGAATTTAGTTAACACATGGGAGTGGATGGGTGGGTAGTCGTTTATTATTTTCTATTCATTGGGGTGTGCGAATACGCTTGGCCAACAGTGTCTGGTGGCTCGAGCTAGTGCCTGGCTGAGCCCGCGGTGCAGGGGTGCTTGTGGTGGAGCAGGGGGCGTGGCGTCCCCCCTGCAGCAAGCTCGAGGGGGGGCACCCCCTTCTTCAGCTCGAGGCAGGGGGGGGGCGGCCCCCCTGCGGCCAACTCGAGGCCGACCCTTGAGCTGGGGCGTGCAGCCCCGTTCTCCAGTTCGAGGTCGCGCCTCGAGCTGGGGGTGGCCAGCTCGAGGGGGCGCACCCCTTCTTCAGCTCGAGGCGCAGGGGGGGGCCCCCTTCCCGGCTCGAGGCGGGCTCGGCCGTGCAGTCCCAGTTGGGCTTGGCTCGAGGCGCCCCCTCGCACCCACATCGAGCCTTTGGCTTGAATCCTCAAGTGTTGGGAGGAGGTGATTATTTTTGCGTCCCATGGGTTTCGAACCCGGGTCAAAAGTACGAAAAGTGAGAACTCCAACCACTACACCATCAAATATTTCTTAATAATATTTGCTCTCCTTCTCTATTAGTAGAGGTTGTTCAGAATTTATTTATCTTTTGCGCTGAATTCTTTCATTTGTTTTGAAAAATTCGACGTCATCTTCAAGAGATGAGATTTTTCGTAAACAATTCTCATATTTGATGACGGAGCCTCCCAAGACCTTGGAGAAGGTGAGGCGGCGCAAATTTTTTTTTCTAAGGACGTTGCCTCTTGGGGTGACTTTTTCACCATCCATTAGGTTGAAAATCTTAGTAGGTGACTCGATAGTATTCTATATTCGTAAATGTAGTCACTACACTTACTAAGTTATTGTTTTGTTCTCTTACGATTTATATTCGTCGGATGTTGCCTGAAGGGATGTTTTTGCTCATGCCCCGGAGTTAGGTTTTTACCAACTTCGGAAGGGGGGGCAAAATTTTTTGAGTCCAACATTTTTATGTGGGGACATTGCCTCAAAGATTTGGTAATGGGATGTTGCCTCAAAGGATACTTCATGTCCCGGAGTCGGTCTTTTACCAACTTCAAAGGGATGTAAAGTTTCCGGAGCGACATTATTGACGAGGATCTCAATGAAAGTTCCGCTTAGGGGGGTCCCGGGGCAATAGCGACTTTTGTCTATATGACAATGACGATTTTTGTCTCAAGGGTCCTCGTGAAACTTCAAGGATCTCTACATATAAATTCGTCTCGTTTTTTGGGACTATGATAAGAAAACTAACTCTATTACTCAAAATTCAAAGTATAATATTTTTGAAGAAATCAAAAGAGGAGAAAGATATGCCGATGTTCAAGAGGAATCTCCCCATTGAGGGGTACTTGCTCATGAGTTAGGGGGGTTACCTCTTGGGGTGGTGACTATTTACGAGGCGAGTCTTGTTCCGCCAAAGCTCGAGACCTGGTTTGCATACTCAGTGTCGAGATAAAAGTTCCCACAAACGGCGCCAATGATGTGGTCGAGGTTTTTTTGCTAAAGGAATAAATCGGGAATTTTACCACGACACAATTGCGCACCAGGTGAATTGCAATTTCCGCAAAAAAGGTGTTGTTTTCATGAGAGATGGGTCTAATCAATGAATAGTCCCCTTTAAAAAATTAATATTTTAGTATTTATAGTAGTGTTGGAAATTATATGGTGTGGTGGGTTGTAAATGTTTAGTGTATGCCTTCTATACAACAAATTACATTTTTACCCTTACAAGTTAATAATTTTTACCAATGTATATCACCTTACATGGTTTCAAATATGGTTGTTATATTTAAATTATTCTTGGTTTGTGATATCCTGGTAGTAAATGGTATTAGAGCCAAATTTATCCAAAATTTATGAAAGAAATGATGCAGATAGTTATTCTTGACAAGAAAAATTTATTTCAGGATTACCAAAATCTTTTGCAGAAAAAGTTCGTGAAAAAATTAAAAAAAAATACAAAAATATTGCATCCCTTTCTTATTGAGAAATTATTAATCATGTTAATTTAGTAGGATTATGATGTATATTAGTAAAAAAATATTAATTTCTGAGGGTAAAAATGTAATTTTTATAGGTATGAGGCACACCTTAAGCAAATGCAACTCACCACACCATATAATTTCCCATACCACTATAAATACCAAAATACTAATTTTTTAATCCAAGTCACTATTCATTGACAAGACCCCTCATTCTTGAAAAAGAGACATTTTGCGGAATTATATTTCGCCTGGTGTAAAATTCCGTCGTGGTAAAATCCCGATTTATTTCCTAGCAAAAAAACCTCGGCCACATCAGATTACAATTATGCAATGATTTTACTTCAAAAGCCCAATTAAAGAAATAAAATCTTACTACTAGAAAAGAATTAGGAAGTTGGTGTGAACAATTTGGATTTCAAAAAATAAGGTCACCGTCATCATCATCAAAGCCAAAACACTATAACAATCATAGACATAGATTATCAAAGAAAGCTTCTTTTAAATTCCCCACTAAAACCTCTCCTAAACCTAGTTTCCCAAGAAAAAATTTCGCAAAGAAAAAATATTCTAGTATTCCTAATTCCATTATATGTCATAAATGTCAAAAACCAGGTCATTATGCTAGTAGTTGTAGAATGCGAAAGAAAATTCATGAATTACGTCTAGGAGAAGAGTTAACAAATCAATTATTAAGAATCCTAGATGAAGAAGATTTAAAAATATTTGAAATTGAAAATTCTAGCTTAGAAGAACAACTAGATCAAATTCATACAGATGAAGGATATTCCTCCTTAGAAGAAGAATCCCAAAACTCTAATTCAGATAATAATAATGAATGTACCAGTTGTTCACCAGAATTATTTCTTTGTAATAAACAAATAGCCACCTTAACTAACCAATTTTTCCTAATCTTAGATCTTATTGATAAAATCCAAAACCCTAAAGATAAAGAAATTTACCTCCATAAACTTCAAGAATTAATTTCAAATGAAAATCCTCAAAACATAAAACCCCCTCCTAAAACAGATTTCTCAGAAATTATGAATATGTTTGATTCTTCTAATTCTAAAGTTTCAATATATAATCTAAAACATGAAGTTAGACAATTAAAAAAGGAAGTTAAAACTTTAAAAGAAAACCATGATCAATTACAACAGGAAATTTTAATCATAAAACTTCAAAATCAAATTTTCAAAGAAAATTCTAACAAAATATCCCCATTTAAAGTCTCTGAAGAAGAAGAAGCGTTCGTTAATGCCATATCTAGAATTTCTTATAAAAAATGGTATGTAAAAAATTAATCTAGTTATTGAAGATTTTAAATTAAATGCCATAGCTTTATTGGATTTAGGAGCAGACATGAATTGTATTCAAGAAGGGTTAATCCCCACTAAATATTTTAAAAAAACTAAAGAAAAACTCTCAGCTGCTAATTATGCTAGTCTCAAAATTAATTTCAAACTTTCAAAAGCTCATGTGTGTAATAATGGAATTTGTTTTAAAACTAGTTTTGTGCTAGTCAAAGATCTTAATACTCCAATAATTTTAGAAAATCCTTTTCTCCAAATGCTTTACCTAATTAATGTAAGTTCTGAAGGGATTAGGACTAAAGTAATGGGAAAAGATATCTTATTTCAATTTCAATTCCCTGTAACCCAAAGAGATATTAAAGTAGTTCAAGATACTTTTATATTCCAAGAAATTAGTAATAAAGAAAAACAAATTCTCTTTTTAAAAGATGAAATTTCTCATAAAAAAATAGAAGAACAAATTTCTGCACCTTTCACTCAAAAGAAAATTCTTGAATTTCAAAATCAAGTTCAAAAACAAGTTTGTTCGGAACTACCAAATGCATTTTGGGAAAGAAAAAAACATGTTATCAATCTTCCATATGAAACAAATTTTGATGAAAGACAAATTCCTACTAAAGCTAGGCCAATACAGATGAATCAAGAATTACTAAAATATTGCAAAAAAAAAAAAAAGAAAACTCAAGATCTTCTTAATAAAAAAATGATTCTCCCTTCAAAGTCTCCTTGGTCTTGTTCAGCTTTTTATGTCCAGAAAAATGCAGAATTAGAAAGAGGGACACCCAGATAAGTTATAAATTACAAATATTTAAATAACGCATTAAGATGGATTAGGTATTCCATACCTAATAAAAGAGATCTTCTTAAAAGACTTTATAATGCAAAAATATTTTCTAAATTTGACATGAAATTAGGATTCTGGCAAATTCAAATTGATGAAAAAGATAGATATAAAACAACTTTCACTCTCCCTTTTGGCCATTTTGAGTGGAATGTTATGCCATTTGGTTTAAAAAAATGCTCCATCAGAATTTCAAAAAATTATGAATGATATTTTCACTCCATATACTTCTTTCACTATTGTTTATATTGATGATGTTTTAGTCTTCAGTGAAAACATAGAAAAACACTAGAAACATTTACAAATATTTCTTAAACTCATTAAAGATAATGGCTTAGTTGTATCATCCCCCAAAATAAAACTCTTCCAAACTAATATTAGATTTTTAGGACATCAAATTCATCAGGAAACTATTGTCACAGTTCAAAGATCTCTAACTTTTGTAGAAAATTTTCCAGACCAAATTTTAGACAAAACTCAACTACAAAAATTTTTAGGAAGCTTAAATTATGTTTCAAAATTTTATCCAAATCTTAGACAAATATGTAAACCATTATATGAAAGACTAAAAACTCCACCACCACCTTGGACCCAAATTCATACAGATCTAGTGAAAAAATTAAAAATAGAAATTAAAAAAATTCCTTGTCTTAGTATATGCCATCCAAGTGCACCAAAAATTGTACAAATAGATGCATCCGAATTAGGATATGGAGGTATCCTTAGCCAAATTATTAATAATAAAGAAATAATAATAAGATATTATTCTGGAGTCTGGAAAACTACAGCTCAGAAAAATTATCCTACAATAATAAAGAAAATATTATCTATTGTATTGTGTATTTCTAAATTCCAAGATGATTTGTTAAATAAAAAATTTCTCTTAAAAATTGATTATAGAGCTGCAAAAGATGTACTTACAAAAGATGTTAAAAATTTAGTTTCAAAACAAATTTTTACAAGATGGCAAACTTTATTATCTGTATTTGATTTTGATATTGAATATATTAAAGGAGCTCACAATCACATTCCTAACTATTTGACAAGAGAGTTCTTGCAGGGATGTTGAAATCAAGTGAAGATTCAAAGCTAAAGAATTTAGCAAAAACAACAACCCAAATTCTCAAATTAGAATACCCTTCTCTAACGCCAGAGAACACCCAATTAAGACCCCAAAATCTTCAAATTTCAAAGCCACAAATTCCACAAAATCGAAAACCATTACGGGTTGTACCCCCATCTCTCCAATCAAAAACACAAAGTCTTACCCAAACAACCCCAAGAACACCATCATTATGACAAACTCCCATTCAAATTGTCAACAGATTTACCCCGTTGGGAAAATCAATTCCTCTTGCCCCTTCCAAACTTACTCAAACCTATAAAGACATAGCAGGTACTTCTACTGCTAGGCCTACCAGTTCCCAATCCAATTCACCAATTTTCCCATATTTTGAGAAAATAAATTTCCACCTCGATTGTGTAATTGAGGATGGGTGGATAAATGAACAAACCCAAGATAATCCTGTTTTGATGGCGATAATGGTTCTTGATGAAAATCACAACAGGATTTATGAAGATCCTCAAAAAACCCAACAATTTTTTGAAGACATTCTTGTCTCTACCAAATCAATTTTCATTCAAAATATGCCTCCCAAAGGAGCCCCAGCCAACTCTTCACAAATTGGCTATAGGAAAATTTTCATAAATTCCATTCTTTCTTTGTCCGATTGGGGAAAAAGTCCCTATGAGCCCAAAAATATACCAAATAAAAAATATCCTTTGTTATCCAATTGGGACTATATCAAAGCCTTCAACATTTCCTTCTTAAGCAAAATGAAAAAAATACCATGTCCTTTTATTTTCTTTTTGGCACCAAAATTTCTCCCGAGAAAATTCCAAACTGGTTCGTCATATGGTGGTACTATTTTGGTCTGGAACCACATATTCTTCCTAAACCAGTCTTAGGATGCATTCAAATTCTTTACAGAAAATCTCAAAATCAGTATGTTTCCAAGAAAACATCTCCCCAATTTTCTCAAATTCTATATCCAATTTAATCTGACTTGAATTCTGAAAATTGAACCCCAATTCAAGCCCATCCAAATTGATGAAGATACAATCATATTTTCCTTGGGGAAAAAATGCTGTGTAAAATGGGGGGACAAAATGAATACGGAAACATTTGACCGAGCAGCAATATTGGAGTGGTTCAAGCAAAATTCTACAATGTGCAAAATATCAACAATTTTTGGCAAAGAATTCAATTCAGAGCAAGAACAATTTTTATTAAGGAAAAACAATTTGTCCTCAAGAATTGCCAAAGCAACAACCACTGAAGAAATTCAGAAAATTCTTGAAGAGATTCAAAGTGAGAAAGAAGATTCACCATCGCCAATTCATCTCGGAGATGAAAATGAAGATGATTGTTTCGGCATTTTTAGTCCAATTCCATAAAAGTTTAGTTTGATGTAAAAAATTTTATTGTTGTAACAAATTTCATTATTGTAACAAATTCATATTGAAAATGATGTAATCATGATGTATTCAAAAAGAAAATCAAAAATCCAAAAATTCATTTTAGTTTTGTCAGACAACTTGCTGCATTATGGAGGTATGATAGACAACCACAATCAGCAATAATTCAAATCCATGATGAAGGCCAAGCATTTCTATAAATAGAAGCATTTGTTGGAAGAAAAAATCACAACTCATTCTTGGAGAGCTTTTCTCATATACATTCTCTAGCATTTGCTTGCTTCTTTCAAGTTCTTTCTCTTGTTCTTCATCTCTTCTTCCAAAGATATTTCTCTTGTACTTCATTCATGTCACTTATTCGCTTTTGTATTGGTCCACATCATCTGCTATGGCTATTGTGGATTAGTTAGATTTTGGTGGTTCTGTTATTTAAAGCATTCGTTTTCTTCCTCTGTTTTTCACTCTGTAACAATATTCTGGTGAATTAGAAGAAATCATGGTTGTTTCAATTTTTCTCTCTCAATCAATTGTGTTTTTCATTTGGTATTTTCACATGGTATCAGAGCCTTCTCCTTGAAGGTCTCCAGATACACTTCTCTATTATCTAATACACAACATAGATACACAGTTGACGGTGATTCGAAATGGAGGAGGATCAGTACCAGAAGGATGTTCTGTATCTTCATCCTTCGGATAATTCCAGCTTTGTGCTGGCGTCTACAACTTCAATTGGTTCCAACTACCTAACTTGGAGTAGAGTTATGTATGCAAGATGAAGCTCGCCTTCATAGATGGATTGTTTCCTAAGCCACCAGCAAGTTCTGCTCTATTTGAACAGTGGAGAAGAGCGGATCTCATGGTAACGTCATGGCTCTGGAGCTCGATTTTGAAAGACATCGTGGAAGCTTTCATGTATGTAAGTTCTTCGAAAGAACTATGGCTAGAAATTCAAACTAGATTTGGACGGAGCAATGCTCCAATGATCTATCAAATACAGCGCGAGATCTCGTCTATCTCGCAAGGTGACATGACTTTGACCTCTTACCTAATGAAAATACAAAAGTTGTGGAACGAATTGTTCTGTTTGTCTCCTTCTGCGAAATGCACTTGTGGAGGCTGTAACTATGGCATCAACAAGGACATAGGAGAGATGTACTTGTCGATGCAGCTGATGCAATTTCTCATGGGACTCCATGAGTGTTTTGACAAAGAAAAGAGCCAGGTACTGATGTTAGACCCATTGCTAGATCTGGAAAAGGCTTTTTCAATGATTTTTGTTGTTGAGCAGCAAAGGAACGTGCAAGTTCATCTTCCAGACAACACTAATAGTTCTGCTTACCAGGTTACTTGGAGAGAAAACATAAAGGAAGGGATACATAAACAAATACAGAAACGGAAACCGTTTGTGGACAAACTATCCATGGTGTGTACGCATTGTCATAAAACAGGACATTTGCGTGATACATGCTTTCAATTGCATGGAACTCCAAAGTGGTTCAAAACATTGAATGATAAGAATAGGCATCCTGGGGGTAGCTTCAATTTTTTTGGAAATTTGGAGGCTAGAGCAGTGAATAATATGGAAAATCTAGCTTCAAACAATGAGAAGAGGTCTGATATAGCAGACTTGGTGGCTGAACTATTGAAAATGATCAAGCAAAAGGAAGAACCTTCATATCCTATTTCTCACTTCGCGAATTATGTACAATATTAAGAACAATTCGCAAGTAACACTCTTGAGCCTTCTGTATTGAGTATTAGTGACTGGATAATTGACTCAGGAGCTACAAACCATGTATGCACATCCTTATCTTGTTTTGAATCTTATTCCATTCCATCATATACACATTTTGTTCATTTACCCGATGGAACTAAGAAGACAGTCTCTTACATTGGAGTTGTGAGAATCACATATAAGCTCTCCCTCACTTCTATATTTTTTATTCCAGACTTCAAAGTGAACCTTCTTTCAGTCAGTCAACTGTGTTGTAGTAGTGCTTACTCGTGTCTGTTCAATCAATCCAACTGCCTCTTGCAGGACTAGGTGACTAGGAAGGTGGTGGCAAGAGGAATCTTGATGAGAAAGTTTTACATACTAAAATCTACTATTTTTGCTCCTTCACTCAATGTTGTTGCCTTTGTGCCTAACTCTTGTAGTGCTATAACTGATTGCAATGATTTCTTGTGGCATAGAAGGCTTGGTCATGCCTCTATGATGGCTATCAAGCAGATCCCTGAATGTAATATCTCAAAGGATTCATTAGATATGCATTGTGATATATGCCCAAAGGCTAAGTAATCAAGACTTACTTTCAAACCAAGTGATTCTCAATCTCTTACACCTTTTGGTTTGGTTCACTTAGACTTTTGGGGGCCACACAAAACACCTAGCCTATCAGGCTGCAGCTATATACTCACAATTCTAGACGATTTTAGCAGAACTTTGTGGACATATCTTATTAAACATAAGGAACAAGTTGCTACAACCCTCTCCACCTTCGCAGCTATGGTTGAAAGACAATTTGAAACTAAAATAAAAGTGTTACGCTCAGATAATGGCTCAGAGTTTATCAACTAGAACTGTCAAAATTTCTGTCAAAACCATGGCATAATTCACAAAACTTCATGTACATACACCCCTCAACAAAATGGGAGAGTAGAAAGGAAACATAGGCACTTACTCAATGTTGCACGAGCACTCTTGTTTCGAACCTCCCTTCCCCTTAAATTTTGGGGGGATTGCATTCTAGCTGCCACTTACATCATTAACAGAACACCTACTCAAACTTTAGGATGGAACACTCCTTTTCAAAGGTTATTTGGCTATGCTCCTACCTATTCATATCTTAAGACATACAGTTGCCTATGTTTTGCTACAAACTTAAGTCCTCACAAAACTAAGTTCCATAGGAGAGCCCATAAGTGTTTTTTTTTGGGTTATTCCATAACGCAAAAATGTTATAGAGTGTATGACTTGGAAGACCACACCCTCTTTACCTCTAGGGATGTGATCTTCCATGAATAGATATTTGACAGCAACTCTAAGGATACTCTTGACTGCCCCCTTCCTACAGTCACTGCAAGCACTGATAATATCACCTTGACGTCATCTAGTTCCTCACCAGTTGACTCTGTTTCACTACATGACACCAGCTCTCAAGTATCTCCTATGCATTTGCCTGCAGAAATTACATCTCCTACAATGTTACCTCCTCATAGGTCTACTAGACTGAGTCAAAAACCTCAGTGGCCTAATGATTCTGTGTGTTAACACAACTCTTCTGTCTTGCGTTCTGCTTTTCCTGCATACAATTCCTTCGTAGCTTCTCTGTCAATTGTGCAGGAGCCATGTTCTTTTTCAAAAGCAGCTCAATTTCCCGAATGGAGGGACGCGATGGATGCAGAGATTCAAGCTCTGGGAAGAAATCACACTTGGACTCTAACACCCCTTCCACCTGGAAAGCGAGCAGTTGGTAGTAAGTGGGTGTTCAAGACGAAATTGCAAGCAGATGGGATTGAACGACATAAAGCTCGCCTCACTACCAAAGGGTATAATCAAGTCGAAGGTGCCGACTTCACTGAGAGTTTTTCCCCAGTGGCGAAGGCTGGGTACGACATTTCCTCGCTCTTGCTGCAGCAAAAGGTTGGGTGATTCAGCAGCTAGATATGAATAACGCGTTCCTCCACGGGTATTCTGATGAGGACATCTACATGCTCCTTCCTGCTGGTTATAATGTGGATTTGGGACTGGTGTGCAAGCTAGAGAGGTCCTTGTACAAGTTGAAGCAAGCTTCGCCAATGGAACGTCGAGTTGACATTGAAGCTACAACAATTTGGTTTTACTCAGTGTGCACACGATCATTGCTTATTTTTGCTTCACACTGAACATGGGTTGATTTCCCTCTTGGTATACGTAGACAACATTCTCCTTGCTGGTAACTGCGTTGATGAATTACAGAGAGTGAAGGCCTATCTACATAATTTCTTCACTATCAAAGACAAGGGAGATGCTCGTTATTTCTTGGGGTTGGAGATTGCACGGAATTCTTATGGGATTTACTTATCACAAACCAAATATCATTATAGACACTGGTCTGTTGGGGGCTAAATCATTGGTCACGCCTTTTCCAGTAGGTCTCAAATTGGCCTCAGATACAGGTGCTCTGCTTCGGGCTCAAAATTCATACAAAGATTTAATGGGTAGGCTACTCTATTTGAGCTTTACTAGACCCGATATTTCCCACTCTGTGCAACAGTTAAGCCAGTACCTCAATCACCTTTGCGATGCCTATTGGAATGCTGCTCTCCACGTGGTTAGATACCTCAAAGGATGCCCTTCGCTTGGGTTGTTTTTGCCTGCTGTTAACTCTTTGGACCTTCAAGGTTATTGCGATGCCGATTGGGCATCGTGTTCTGATTCTAGGAGTTCATTAACCGATTTCTGTATCTTTCTTGGGGGACCTCTTGTCTCGTGGAAAACTAAGAAGCAATCGACGGTTTCTCACTCTTCTGCAGAGGCAGAATATCGTAGTTTGGCAGCAATGGTTTGTGAGTTGCGTTGGTTACCTTTTTTGCTGGCAGATTTTGGTGTCTCATTGTCTTTGCCTGTGTCTCTCTTTTGTGATAACAAGGCCGCACTTCACATTCTTGCGAATCCTGTGTTTCACGAACGCACCAAGCACATTGAGATTGATTGCCACCTTGTTCGTGATGCTTACACGGCTAGTTTTATTGCCCCTGTGCTCATTCTCAGCTTCACCCAACTTCCAGATGTGTTCACGAAGGCTCTACCATTGAAGTTGTTCAGCTCTTTTTTGTCCAAGTTGGGACTCGTATCTTTTGCCCCTAGTCCCACTTGTGGGGGGATGTTGGAATATCTTTTTCTTCAATGGCTGCTACAATGATGAATGTGGATGATTCTTTGCAGCCTGCAGTTGCTAAAGGTGCTGGAGTTGCTTCAGACCTTCTTGATCAAGGATGACCTTTAGTTTTAGCCAGCAACAAGCGTGTTTCTTATATTGCATTTTTAGCTTAGTTAGTTGGGCATTTTACAATCATGTTCCAGTCACTTATTCGCTTTCGTATTGGTCCACGTCATCTAATATGGCTGTTGTGGATTAGTTAGATTTTGGTGGTTCTGTTATTTAAAACAGTAGTCTTCTTCCTCTGTTTTTCACTCTGTAACAATATTCCGATGAATTAGAAGAAATCATGGCTGTTTCCATTTTTCTTTCTCAATCAGTTGTGTTTCTCGTTTGGTATTTCCTAGAACTCAAATAACTTCTGAGGAATATTTACAATTTTTCATAAGGTCTTTTCTACAGTTATTAAAAGGAACAATTATGTATATAAACATTAAGTTAAATGAAATCTCCTAATATATGAAGTTTTGGTTTAATGAGGGATAGATCAAATTAATATTTTAACTATCATCATAAAAGTAATGGCCAATAATTGTTGCGTGGTTGTGGTAGTAACTCTTTATTACGGCTATTTATTATTAACTACGATAATTAATCATGATTACAATATGTTATGATGTCCATTGGGGTTAATTTAATTAATTAAATTCATTTGATTTTGATACCATTAATTAATCCAGTGCTTGAAGTAATTCATAAAATGCGGAATTAGTTGATCTTATGAGTTAGTTAATTATTTATATGTAGGTTAATTTAATGTCTCATCATTTAATTAATTAATTAATTGATCAATCAAATTCATTTGTTTAAATTTAATCAATTAATTAATGCATCTAAATTAAATCTTTACTCTGGCTAATTAATTACCCAACTTAATTATAACTGATCTCATAATTAATTCATCCATTCAAATTCTTGAATTAACTAGTACAATGAGTAATTAAACCTAAAATTATTCAAAATAAATGCAAAAAATTTATTACTAAATCTATAATTTAAAATTCACAAAGAAAAAGAAACAACAAAAGATATATAAAAGCAGAACCACCTCAAATAAGCAATAGCAAAATGGAGTAAATCCTGAAAACTGGTTTCAGAAGAGCAATAAAAGCATTGTCCATTGGAATTTTGAGCTGGTTGATAAAGCAGCTTAATCTTTTAGATTTAATCAAAATCTCGAACTATGATCTCAGCCTGCACTGATGCTCGACCGGAACTCACCAACTCTTCAAAAATCTCAGTTCGGGCTTTTCCTGAAACATTACTATTTTTAGTGATGATTTCCAGCTTCCTGAGTGCAGTTGCCGCCAACAGAAGAAGCTTCACAAATTCCATTTCAGGTTCCAGACCTGAGAAGTTTCGGATGTTTATGTTTTCCAGGCTACTGAGAGTAATTTCACATTCTTGTTGTGCCCTGATAAATTCAGCAGCGGTCTTCAAGTTCTCCGGATTACGCAAGCCTAGCGCCTATAAAAGTATCACAGGAGTGAATTAGTATGCCCTTTCTGAAAAGAGGAAATACAAGGATACATGTGCTCCGTGGGGCGCCGCTTACCGTAATTGTAAGACTCTGCAACTTTGGAGAGCTTCTGATCAAGCAAAGTGCACAAGTCACTTCAGCTATGGTACTCAAATTAATGATCCAAAACGTAAGAAGCCTCATATGGTTAAGGTCGTTTGGGAGTTTCTTCGGCACACCACCTCCACTTCCACCTCCAGCCAAGTACTGAAACAAATATTCAAGATAAAAGTCAGAGATCGGAGGCAAGAAAATTAACACTTTCAGAAAGAAAAGCAAAATCAAACTATCCCACCTGCAGAAAGTCTCTATTAACTGTCAGTTTTGTAATGGATGGGAGTTGACCAAGAATCCTGACAAGATTACTATCGTTGGGCTCGAATATTGCAAAATCGTTTGGCATCTGAAGATCATGAAGGCTTTTATGTCTGTGAGAAGTCATCGTCATTTCTGCAAGAAGCAATGTATTTTTGAAACAAATTGAACTGAGTCTGCCCCGATAGGAAAAGAACTTGAGATTAGGAGCGTCAATCTCGAGGTCTCCAATTGCTTTGGTACCAAAGCTCTCCAGTTTTATATACTCAAGCATTGGACATTTAGAGATAAAACTTTTGAATTCTCCAGCTGAAATGCAGACATTAAAAAGATCAAGTCTGACAAGCCTTTCAAATCCTCTGAATGCGGGAGGCGGCTTGAGCTCACCATAGGCAAGAAACAAATGTGTGAGTTCATCAAGAGTAAATAGAAATTGAGAGATCACGGGATGGCTGTCTGGGAAATCAAAACAAAAGGTGAGCTCTTCAACATGACAGTTTGACAAGAAACGCAGCCAGTTGTCGATACCACGACACATTTTCAAATCAGCAATTGTGAGTGAGAACTTGGTTATGCTTCCTTTGTGAAGTAAAAGTATTTGATCAATAATGGACACCCAGTCGTACCTCCTCAATAAGTTTACTTTGCAAGTCGAACCAAATATAAGACATGGTATAGTTTCCCAATTATACCGCCACTCTCTTGAAAGGACGCTTGTCCTCACTGCATCACATAAAGGCAAGTACTTAAGAATGTTATCAATGACATCACATGGAAGGCTGCTAATTCGATCAGTTTCCATGCAAATCTTTGTCCTTCTCATGTCGATATAATGTTCACAAATCCTGCCAATGATTATCAAGAAAGTAGTAATTGTCAACAGGTGCATTGAGAGACAAAAAGGCCTTGATTCACAATTATCAGAGCTTTCACATGATACAGCTTTGATCAACAAACATTATAAGGTAAATTGAAAGAAAAAACGAGTTTGTCTAGACTAGATTGTATATGCAGTTACTACAATGTCAGCACCAGAACCCGTTTTTCTCACAGGAGGCCGACTATAATACAGATGCTACGTACTCAGGACAGAAAACACAGAAAACAGAACAAAAACTGCTGAAATCACAAATCAAAGAATAAAATTTGACTGCTTTCGTTTGCAAGAACAAAACAGTTCCTGTAAATTGGGAACAAGCTCAATCCTCAGCTTCTTGATTTCTCGGTTGATTTCGTTGCTTGAAAAGCATATGTTTTGAAGCACTTCTCTTTTTCTCTTAGAAAAAGTAAATCAATGTTACAGTAAAACGAGCAACTAAACAATAGTAGTAGCTCCATAAATTACAATTAACTTAGGAGACAAGCAGTCACGGACATGTCTGGTAAGACTCAAAACACTATAGTACGATACCTCAGTTTTAACCACCAGACCAAAACATGATTTATTGAAGAAAGACTAAATCTTGAACTTCTCCGAATGCAATTGTTGAACTATTTAATTTCCTAATAGGAAAGACTAAATCTTGAACTTCTCTGAATGCAATTATTGAACTATTTAATTTCCTAAGAGGAAAGACTAAATCTTTTTTCTAACATTCACAACATATAGAGTAAAACATAGTAATCTGTTTTTCATCTTCGTTATTACCACAGAGAAGGCCGAAAAGAATAAGAATTACATTCACGTTCTTGCACTGCAAATTGACTCAAAGACGGGATGGCACAAAATCATGGGCAAACAACAAGGCAAAAGTAACAGGAAAAACACTATTATCCATCATCGCCTCGCATCGCATCGCATAGTACATAGACAATAACACACAGAAATTTCAAGTAAAAGACGGAAAAAGAACTACAAAAGTTTACCTGAGAGAGAATTTCGATTGAATCAGCGTGTGAAGCGTTCTGGTACGATTTGTATATGATTTGGTGTCAAATAGCAGTAAGAATCCAGGAATAGCTCGACTTCTAGCAAACTTGTGCTTCTTCCTTTTTTTTTATTTAATATTTTTTTATAGATATAAAAAAATTAAATATGTGTTTGTTATTTGTAGTTTTTCATACTTTTTGATTTTATATTTTGTATAATGGATAATATATAAAAAATCTAAGTTAAAATATACTAAATTGTGAAAGCGTTTATACTTACGATCGCAATTATTTACGTAAAAGATTTCTGTTATATTTTTTTAGGTAAATGTAAGCTTCATTGATAAAATAAGATCTTACAGTATAGCAATGTTCAACTGGTGGTTTCTTACATGACAGGCCAAGAGATATGCCATAATCTATATAACGCACATGAACTAACAGAACGAGATAAATTAATACTGATATCCTCTGTCTAATATCTTCCACAATAATGGTAGCTATTATATTCGGTGGTGGTTCCATATGCTCAAAGCGTCTCAAATTTTGTTCCCTCCAAATGTGGTAAATGCAAGCAGCCAGGAGTGCTCGATAAACCAAGTTAATCATATGTTTTCCTCTTCATTTCCTTGCAGCCCACTCAACATCCCGTGACCACTCTCTATTAGGCAATTCAAACCGAACAATCCGCCGAATCGCTGTTAGGCAGCTTCTGGTATAACGACATCGAAAGAATAGATTGTTTTCCTCTTCATTTCCTTGCAGCCCACTCAACATCTCGTGACCACTCTCTATTAGGCCATTCAAACCGAACAATCCGCCGAATCGCTGTTAGGCAGCTTCTGGCATAACGACATCGAAAGAATAGATTGTTTTCCTCTTCATTTCCTTACAGCCCACTCAACATCCCGTGACTACTCTCTATTAGGCCATTCAAACCGAACAATCTGCCGAATCGCTGTTAGGCAGCTTTTGGCATAACGACATCGAAAGAATAGATGAGTATGTGTCTCTATTGCGCCCTCAATGTGCCTAGGTATGATAGCTATGATTTATCAACTGTGGATAGTTAATTTTTGTGCCACAAGTTAATACCCATGTGTGTGCTATTATTATAATTTAATTATATTTTTAAAATTTAAAAACAACACATGTCGATCACTTATTAAAAAATTCTTGATGTGTTAAGATATTGAAAAAAAAAAAGTGTTTGGTACATCTAATTAAAAAGGGATAAATTTAGTATAATTACATATAAACTCCTTATAATTTAAAAAAAAATATATTTACCATCATTGAGAAGTCAAATTCACCAAATTTATTTATGTTAATAAAAAATTAAAAAAAAATTATTCTTGAGCTCAATTGACTTATTACTAATTTATTGCAGGTCAAATAAATTTTTTTATGACAAAATTACACGCATGTAAGCGAGGTATATTTTTACAATTTCAACGTAAAAAAAATTATTTTACTTGCAATAATCAATTCTAAATCAATGAAGGGAAAATAGCAATTTTTATTCAATTTTTTATTAATATCAATAAATTCAAAATATTTTAATTTTTAAAGAACCTATTTCTTAGATGAAGGGAGCTAGATGAAGGGACCTATTCAAAATATAATTTATAAATTATAAGAGATTTATATGTAATTATACAAAAATTTAGGACAAGAGAGCATAATTATCCCAATTTTCAATTGTAACATTGCATATGAATTGCATTTGGTTCAAGTTTATTAGATTGTCATATTCAATGGACATGATCAATCATCTTGCGCGAGCCTATTCGTCATCGATGCACATTGTCTCGTGTTCAAAGCAAAATATAAAACTCATAAAAGGAAATTTGAGGAGATATAATAAAAGATGCAAACAATGTTTCAAATGGGATTAAGATTAAGATGTTCCAATATGAATTGGAGGTTCGGTGATGCTGGTCTGAAACTCAACAACTCATTGAACATCTTGGATCCTGCTCCTGAATATATGGAGCAGATTTCAAGTGAGTTGCGGCTGACAGGAGAAGCTTCACAAATTCCATTTCAGGTTCCGAACCTGAGAGTGCTTCAATCTTCACATACTCGAGCCTAGTCATGACAGGAAATTCACCTTCCTCATCTTCATCAGAAATTCAGCGCTTGTCTTCATTTCCGGCACATCACAACTGGTTGATAACTCATAAGACGATGTTATATGTATGAGGTTCTGAGACGAGGAAATTTGAAAAACGAAATGCATACCCTGGAAATAGTAGTGTCCGCAAATTAGGAGAGCTTCTGATCAAGCAAACTGCACAACTCACTTGTGATATGGAACTAAACGAAATTCTAGGAAACGAAAGTTAAGGTTGTGATGAAGTTTCTGTGGCAGGCAAAATCTACTAAAGATCTGAATCAAAATGAGAAAAAGTAAAACAAAATCAGAGATTAGTTTAGTTGGTTAAATTCATATATTTAAAAAAGAAAAAAATAATAATAAAATCAACTTCCTTTACATAGAGAAAACAGCCATCTAACTCCAGTCTTGTGATGGAAGAAAGTCCATTGAGAAACTCGATCAACTGATTCTGATTTTGGAAAAGAAATGAGGGATTAATGGAGTTAAAAACACAAGTATATTTGGGGGGGTGAGGGGTGGAAATCAACTCCCTTACATCGAAAAAGGGGTCATCGTACGCCAGCATTGCGATGTAACCAAATGGATCGACATACTCGATCAAATCATTCTGATAGTCATTAACACTGTATGACGAAGACATCATTGACAATTCAGTAAGGAGTGGTGCATTTTTAAAAGTAATTAATATGAAGAAGCCTGAGAAATATAAGGACTTGAGATTAGGAGCATCAATATCCTGAAGCTCGCACCATCTATATGCGTCACAAGTGTCTATATACTGGACATTGAGTGATAAACTTTTTGAACTCTCCAGGCAAAAAGTAGACCCGCTCAAGGTGAAGGGTGACAAGCCTACCTAATCCTTTGAAGGTGGGAGGAGGCCTAAGAACAACATCAACAAGATACAGATGTTTGAGATGCTCAAAAGCAAATAGAAAGTGAGAAATCGGGCCAAACGGGTGAGTTCTTCTATGGGATGATTTGACAAGAATGGCAGGAGTGGTCAAGATAATCACTAACAAGTTTTGAGTGAGAACTTTACTATAGGCCCTTTGTGAAGTAACAATACTTGATGGATGACGGACGAAGAGTTGATTTTGGTGGGAAAGTTTTCCAATCAAAAAAGAGATGTGGAATAGTTACCCATTTATACCGCCATTCTCTTGAGAGTATGCTTGTCCTCACAGCTTCAACCACAGACAATGACTTAAGAATGTTATCCATGATATTACGTGGAAGGTTATCGCCCTCACACCCTCCCATACTTGCCTGAATGTGAAGGCTTTCGAGTCTGGAGGGGTATTTATATATAGCTGTAATGCTAATAAACTATTAATAAAAAACTGAAAAGTCGGGAGGCGGCTTTTTGTTTCTCTTAAGATGTAAGTCTCTTAGTATTCCATGCACACTATTCGGCTTTTTGCATTTGGAAAAGAGGTTCAATGCCGCATGCAACAGAGAACGTTAATCATCTTCAGACTTCAGCCACCACATTCATAAGGGAACTGAAGGGACTTGGCATTTTTGTAGCAATTCATAGTGGGCATTTCTAGGACCAATCTAACCTCGTTGCCCACTAGTGCTTTGACAGGACTAACAACAATTTAACAGTTTAATTGTTTGCGTATATGGGATGCTTCACATTGCTAACAATACTGGGGACAATCCAAATTCATTTTTATCGATATTTCAATTGGTGTAATGTGCAATTTGATAAATATTTATATAGAAAAAATTAAGACGGAAGGTTGCTAATTCCATCACCCTCACACTCTCCCATACTTGCTGCTGTTCGCTCCATGTATAAAACGCTCTTGAGAGTACATGCAAACATACCAAGTCTGGAGGGGTATTTATATAGGGATAAATTCATATTGCCCCTAAAATATGGAAAAATGACATAAACTAATTGCAAAATGGCGAGTGAACTACACAACTTTATTAAAACGTTGGAACTCAAGCTTAAATTACCAGAGTAGTAATAACAATCTAATAAATTTGGACCAAATGCAATTTACAAGTAAAATTCTGGTCAACGGTTTTCCTTCCAATACCATAGTAAAAAAGCTACACACAATTCTGTACTAAAGATTTGCACCAGAGAAATTCGAAGAACAGTGAGTAAATGACAATAATTGGAACCTATACAACTCTGAATAGAACACTAGTTTACAAATCTTTTCTGTGTTTTTGTTTAGTACAGATTAATCTCCAGTTGGCAAGTGCTTGAATTTTCAGTTAGAGGAAACAATTATTTCCAGTGTTTCATGCAAACTCAACAGCTCCATTTTTGACAGCCCTGCACAACATGATCGATCACACCCTGAGAATTGGGTAAAAACAAGAACGTAATATGACGTAAAAGCCGAATAGATCTGAACAGTTACCGCTTGGCCCCAAACTGCCAACAGAGGGATTAGAATCGTATCCATTTTGGAGAATATTTTGGAGCTCATTGTTCCACAAGTTCTGAAGAAATGTGGACATAGTGTGTCAAAGATTTGATAAGAGGAAAATTAAAAAAAAAAAAAAAAATCTGCTATTTCGCCCTTTTTTTCGCCGGTTAAGTTTCCGGTCGCCGTCCAGACGAATTTCCAACGGCCAATAGTACCATTTGAATCCTCACTTCAAGACGAACATTTCTATACCTTCAATTTGAGTTTTCGTCAATCATAGAGAGTGGGCTCAAGCCACAATCGCCAAACATATTTGCCGTTGATTCGTCTTTGTCTGGTCGAATCTCGATCTCAAACAACCACTATCAGACTCGTCTCTTCAAGACAATTCTAACGAGACCGACCTCACTTAATTTGGTAAATTTAAATGATGGGGGAAGCCGGCGGTGGGGGGCAGCGGGGGTAGGGGGTGGAGTGGAATGTCACGGGCTGCCCGCACACTAGGCCCCCGTGACGCGCACTTCGGCCACTCAACCGTTCTACATGGCCGACCACTCAGCCTTCATCGACAGACGACGGACACCCAACTGTGTTAGAGTCTTAGGTGTAGGCCTTTTATTGCTTTGTTACTGCTTTGTTATTTGCTTTATGTTGTTTAGATTCCTCAAGGGGACGTTACGCCTCTTGAGTTGCAAATTTCAGCTTTTCTAGTGTCTAGTGTAG
>NC_026149.1:9984454-10071818 GCF_000512975.1 Sesamum indicum | reverse complement strand
GCCACACGACGCGCTGTGTGATAGGCGCCTCGTGAGAGGTGGTATCAGAGCCTCCTGCCCCGATGGGGCCGAGGCGGACCGCTACTGCTGCGAGGGCATCGGGGCAAGATCCGGAAAGCCCGCGACATGCCGCAGCTTCAACCAGCGAGAGAGCTGAGAACCCGGAGGACGGACACTCCCGGTTGGTGGAATTGGAGACGAAGGTCTCTTCTCTAGAATCTGAGATCACGGTGCTGAATTCGGAGTTGGACGAGTGTCGGCACGTGATTCAGGAGATGGCTGGCGTATTCGGAAACGACAGCATTGCCGATATGCGGCGTGACATGGAGCAGATGGCCATTCAGATTGGGCTGCTCCAGCGTGCGGTGGGTAGCACGCCTATGGTTGCTCACGACCCCGGCGGTAGGCTTCGAATACCAGAACCGAAGGCCTATAGCGGTGAGCGTGATGCGAAGGAGGTCGAGAACTTCCTCTTTGACATGGAGCAGTACTTCCTTGCGGCAGACGTGCGGGACGAGGCAAGGAAGGTTGCGACTGCGACCATGTACCTGACTGGTGACGCAAAGCTGTGGTGGCGGACCAAGTTTGCGGAAATCCAGGCTCATCAAATACAGCTCGACACGTGAGCAGTTTTTCCCCGAGAATGTGGAGTACAATGCCAGGAGGGCATTGCGAAAGCTTGAACATACAGGTTCCGTGCGAGAATATGTCAAAGCTTTCTCAGCGCTGATGCTGAACATCCGAGACATGTCGGAGGCAGACAAGCTGTTCACTTTCATGGAAGGCTTGAAACAGTGGGCGAGAAACGAGTTGCAGAGGCAACGAGTGACTGATTTGAGTTCGGCTATCATCGCGGCCGAACGCCTGGCAGATTTCAACCAAGAGACTCGGAAGGATAGGCAAGCGACGCCTGGTCCTGCACAGAATAAGTCGAATGGGATGAAATCGTTCAGGAATATCTTCAACAGAGGTGGGGGAGACCAGAAACCCCACGCTCAGAATGGCTCACAGGGCAGTTCAGACAGGAACAGGCCCCAGGAGAACAGACAGGGAGCACCCGAGAGGAGGAGAGGGTGTTTCTTCTGCGATGGTCCGCATGGGTATCGCGACTGCCCGAAGAGACGGGTGTTGAATGCATTGGCAACGACCTTTGCCGACAATGCGTCATCCTCAAGGAGTGTGGAGCCACAAGCAGAGGCAGGTGGTGAGAATGGCACGGAGGAGGATGAGGACAATTTGGGGGCCGTATCCCAATGGTGCAACACAGTCTCTATGGTGGCGGCGAAGAGAGTTGTGCCACCCCTTGCGAAAAAGACTGTCCCGGCTCTTACTGTGGAACAGCCGGAACAGAAAGAAGAAGAAGTCCAGCCCCGGACTCCTCGGAAGAAAGGGTTGATGTTCGTTGATGTGAAGATTCATGGCAAGCCGATTCGAGCCATGATCGACACTGGAGCCTCTCACAACTACCTTGCGAGTGCCGAAGTGGCGAGACTCGGGCTCGTGCTGGAGAAGGGAGTTGGGCGTGTGAAGGCGATCAACTCGGCTGCACAACCCCTTGCCGGGGTAGCCCAGTCTGTGCAGATTAAGGTTGGTGCTTATGAAGGAAAGACCAATCTTTCGGTTGTGGTAATGGACGATTTCAAGCTTATCCTTGGGCTTGAATTTCTACGGGATACACGCACAGCTGTTCTACCCCATGTCGACTCGCTGATGATGATGGGAGCGAAACCGTGTGTCATCCCTACCTTGGCCGGACATATGGAGAGAGGAATTTGTCGGCCATGCAGTTTGAGAAGGGTCGCAAGCGGAATGAACCATCCTACTTGTGTACTCTTTGCCTTGATGAAATGGAAGAGGTGTCAGGGCCCATCCCGGGCGGCATTAAGAAACTGTTGATGGAGTTTGAAGACGTGATGCCAGACGAGCTGCCTCGGAAGCTACCGCCGAAGAGGGCAGTGGATCACGAGATTGAGTTGGTGCCTGGCACGAGGCCGCCCGCCAGGGCACCATACAGAATGTCGCAACCTGAGCTTGTGGAGCTTAGGAAGCAGTTGAAGGATATGTTGGAGAGCGGAATCATCAAACCCGCGAAGTCACCGTATGGAGCGCCGGTCCTGTTTCAGAAGAAGGCCGACGGCTCCCTACGCCTGTGTTGTGACTATCGGGCACTGAACAAGATCACTGTGAAGAACAAGTACCCGATACCGTTGGTGGCAGACTGCTTCGACCGTTTGAGTGGAGCGAACTACTTCACGAAGATAGACTTGAGGTCGGGCTATTGGCAAGTCCGAGTCAAGGAGGGTGATGAGGCGAAGACGACAGTTGTCACGAGGTACGGAGCTTTCGAGTTTCTTGTCATGCCTTTCGGCCTGACTAACGCTCCCGCAACCTTCAACACCTTGATGAACCAGGTACTTCACGGTTTTCTTGAAGAGTTTGTGGTGGTGTACCTGGACGACATTGTGATATACAGCAGAACCTTGGCCGAGCACGAGGACCATTTGCGGCAGGTTCTGACGAGACTCCGCGAGCACGAGCTGTACGTGAAGGTGTCAAAGTGCTCGTTTGCTCGGGAGACTATCAGTTTCTTGGGACACATCGTGGAGAGAGGACGCATTCGGATGGATCCCAAGAAAGTACAGGCTATCGAGGAGTGGAGACCGCCGAGCGATGTTCATGACTTGCGCTCATTTCTTGGCTTGGCGAACTATTATCGGCGTTTCGTGAAGGACTACTCCGCGATCGCACGGCCTTTGACAGACTTACTGAAGAAGACGGAGACTTGGAATTGGACACCCCAATGCCAAGTAGCCTTCGATGATTTGAAGAGAGCGATGGTGACAGATCCTGTGTTGGCCTTGCCAGATATGTCAAAGCCATTCTTGGTGGAGACAGACGCTTCAGACTTTGCTTTAGGAGGAGTTCTGATGCAAGATGGCCATCCAATTGCCTTTGAGAGCAGAAAGTTGAAGGATGCTGAACGACGTTATTCAGTGCACGAGAAGGAGTTGTTGGCCGTAGTTCATTGCGTTCGACTATGGCGACACTACTTATTAGGCTCTCCCTTCGTGGTCAGGACGGATAACACTGCAGTGAGTCATTTCATGTCGCAGCCGAAGCTGACCAGTAGGCAGGCACGTTGGCAGGAGTTGTTGTCAGAGTTTCACTTCGTGTTGGAGTACCGGGCCGGCTCCAGCAACCACGCAGCTGACGCCTTGAGCCGCAGGGCGGACTTGGCGAACTTGGAGTCGATAGCAGCGCTCTCCTCTAGCGCGGCTGCTATCTCTGTGAAGGATCAGGTGCGGGAGTTACTACCGAGGGATCCCGCAGCGCAAGGCCTGATTCGGCTTGTCGAGCAGGGCAAGGCTCGACACTTTTGGATCGAGGATGGATTGTTGATGACCAAGGGAAACCGCGTATATATTCCGAGAGGCGGGGACCTACGGAAATCACTTCTTTCCGAATGCCACGACACACTTTGGGCGGGACACCAAGGACAGGAGCGCACGTTTGCCTTGGTGAGGAGGGCCTACTATTGGCCACAACTGCGGCACGATGTCGAGACGTATGTCCGCACCTGCTTGATTTGTCAGCAGGACAAGGCAGACCATCAGAAGAAGGCTGGTTTGCTGCAACCACTTCCCATCCCAAAGCGTCCATGGGAGAGCGTCTCCATGGATTACATCTCTGGATTGCCTAAAGTCGGGGACTTAGGCTCTATTATCGTCGTGGTCGATCGTTTGTCAAAATATGCTACATTCATCGCAGCACCCAAACACGTTACAGCAGAAGGGACGGCTCATCTCTTCTTCAAGCACATCGTCAAACATTGGGGACTGCCAAAAGATATTGTTAGTGATCGTGACTCCCGTTTCACTGGCGTCTTCTGGACTGAGTTGTTCAAACTCCTCGGGTCCACACTTTCCATGAGCTCGAGCTATCATCCACAGTCCGATGGTCAGACAGAACGCTTTAATTCTATGTTGGAGGACTACCTTCGGCACTTTGTGCGAGGTACGCAGAAGGATTGGGTGAAGCTCCTGGATGTCGCTCAGTTGTGTTTCAATGCTCAAAAGAGCTCTTCGACTAACAAGAGCGCTTTTGAAATCGTCACTGGGCAGCAGCCGCTCCTTCCTCACACTCTTGACATCCCACAAAGTGTGAGATCCCCTCTTGCTCGAAGTTTCTCCCAGGAGTGGAAGCAGAATGTTGATATCGCTAAAAGTTGCCTGGAGACAGCTCAGAAGCGGATGAAGAAGTATGCAGATCAGAATCGCCGCTTCGTTGAGTTCAATGCGGGAGACCTGGTGCTGGTGAAGGTCCCGGATCCGAGATTGTCAAAGTCATCAAGGGGGAGAGATCCTCGGTTGATGCAGAAATATGTTGGTCCTTTGCCGGTCCTTAGGCGTATTGGGACGGTAGCATACAAGGTGGAGCTGCCGCCGTGGTGGAAGATCCACAACGTCTTCCATGTCAGCCAATTGAAGAAGTATTCAGCAGACAAGGAAGACGATACCCGCAATCAACCCAGCCGCCCACAACTCGAATTGAAGAAGACGAAGAAGAAGGTGGCTGAAGCGATCCTAGATCACCGAGTTACGAGTACAGTGAAGAAAGACCACACAGAGTACTTGGTGAAATGGAGGGGATGCAGCAGCGAGGAGAACACTTGGGAGCGAGTGACGAACCTAAAGGCGTTTCTACCCCTTGTCGAAGCGTACCATGCTTCCGTAGCGCCGGGGACGTCGCTATCTCAGGTGGGGGAGAATGTCACGGGCTGCCCGCACACTAGGCCCCCGTGACGCGCACTTCGGCCCCTCAACCGTTCTACATGGCCGACCACTCAGCCTTCATCGACAGACGACGGACACCCAACTGTGTTAGAGTCTTAGGTGTAGGCCTTTTATTGCTTTGTTACTGCATTGTTATTTGCTTTATGTTGTTTAGATTCCTCAAGGGGACGTTACGCCTCTTGAGTTGCAAATTTCAGCTTTTCTATAGGGTTTATTTTTTTAAGCCTATTATAGGGGGGGATGAGTTCAAGAAGCTTGGTTTAGTGACGTGTTAGAGTCCCCCTCAAGGCGATCCCCTTGCTCTCGCATCGTTGATCATTGTATACGCATTTTCAGTTCAATGCAATTTGGTTTTCTGAATCCGCGTGCGCAATTTACTGTTTTGTGATTTGTTCCTCCCAACTCTGATATATTCGGCGCGCTGCATTAGTGCCGAGCGGAGGTATTGGCGGACGTAGTCAGCGGACTACTAGCCACACGACGCGCTGTGTGATAGGCGCCTCGTGAGAAGTGGGTAGTTTATTTTTTTTTAAGATATAATAATAATATATTTTTAAAATTTTAAATTATTTATATATAATATAAGTTAAATAATTTGTTGAATCTAAACTTTTTATTTTTTTTAAATCTAATAGTTGAGATTAATTGATTAGATCTAACGATCAATATTTGATCAAAAAAGATTCAACAATCATTAAAATAAGAAATAATATATATTAAATAAGGGTATAACGGTTATTTTCTAAAACTTTAACACCGTTAGTTGAATTTAATGGAGAGAGGGTGATTGAATTAAGTTTTACAAAACACATGGGAGCTTTTAGTCTATTCTCATTTAGGAGGATTTTTTTTGCAGACTTTATAAAATACAAGGGGATTTTATGCATTTTGTCCCTCTATAAAAAATAATACATCAATTTACTTTGTGCGTCTTAAAAAATAAACCAAAAATCCCCCAACAGGCAAAGTGCAATACACACACCTCTTTGCGAATTTTGGCTTATATATAAAACCCCTGGTATTTTAAAAACTTTGCTAAAATTTTTTATTTATTTTAAAATTAGGCTAAAATTAATTTACTTGAAGGTTTTAAATTGATAGTTAATTAAGTTAAATTAGTTTACTTGAAGGTTTGAAGTTGAGTTAACTAAGTTAAATTAGTCTATTTGAAAGTTTAAATTAAGGAGTTAACTAAGTTAAATTAGTCTATTTGAAAGTTTAAATTGAGGAGTTAACTAAATTAAATTAGTTTACTTGAAGATTTTAAGCTAAGATTTTACCAAGTTAAATTTATTTACTTGAAGGTTTTGAATTGATAGTCAACCAAGTTGAATTAGTATATTTGAAGGTTTTAAGTTGAGCAGTTAACTAAGATAAATTAGTTTATTTGAAGGTTTAAATTGAGGAGGTAATTAAGTTAATTAGTTTAATTGAAGATTTAAAGATAAGAAATAATCAAGTCAAATTAGTTTACTTGAAGGTTTTTAAGTTAAGATATAACTAAGTTAAGTTAATTTACTTGAAGAGTGATGCGCCCAAAAACTCCATGGCTCCAATTGATATGGATTATGCTAAAACTTGGGTCGAAGCGAACGAAAATCTTAAAGGGGGGACCTACAGAGAATGTGTTATCACTTTGACGCTCAAGTTAGTATCGAATTTAGGAAAAAAATAATCGTAAGAAATAAAATTCAATGAGAAATCGTGATAGAGTAAGAGTTTTCGTGAGAGACATCTTGCTAAGAATGCAATTTGAATGCTAAAGTAAGAATAAAGAGTGGTTTTTCAAATTTTGGAAGGTGTCCCCACAGAGGGACTGAAGGTATCCCTGTTGGATGACTGGACCTATATATATAGAGGGAGCATCCCCCTAGGCTGGGACTCCGCACACCTCCTTTATTCTCGGGAAAGGGGGTGATATATGTGGAGATAAGGCAAGATACAATCTTATCTTCAACTGATCAGCTCACAACAACACGTCTTTGCCTAGGGAAGGACTCCTTTTATGCGAACACTCCTATTTTACAGGGAGCCCTTCTAGGTTTAAGAATCCTGGGTCTTGGCGGCGTTTCCCTTCTTTAAGGTTGTCCTAGTTGCCAGAGACTTCCTCCTAAGGCTGATGTGGTCCAATGTGGATGATGATCTTGGGGTTGATGAGATGTCACGTGGGAGAGTGGGCTGGCACATGTGTGGGCGTTTTGGACCGAATATTTATCTGCTTTGATCATAATCTGAGTAAGGGGATGTCTTCAACCTCCTTCCTTTGCTCTCTATTTTCTTGCGAGCACCGGCTAAGGCCGCTTGCCAAGTCCTCTTAGGCCTCTTAGGCCTCTTAAAATGTTACGGGCCTCTCTTTTCTTTCTCGTTTGGATCACTTGGGTCTCTTTAGGCCAATTTATTTTTATGCACATGAATAGTCTGAAAGGCACCACGAGGTGCAAGTGGATCGGTCCGAGAACATGCAAGTTGAAGGAGCAATAATAAAGAATTCGAAGATTAAAACTGAAATGCAATAAAACCATAGTTCCAAGGAGTGTGCCCTTAGAGTTCCCGTGCGTTCGATGTAGTTACTAATAATGCATGACAATAAAAATTAAATGGTGCTAGTGGTTGAATGGAATACGAGAGGTACTAGAACGTAAATCAAGAATGACCTCTTTCTTTGATTTACTTCGAACCAGCTTTATTTGATCCGTTCACGCAAGGCTTCAACATAGAAGTCCTCTAAAGTTGCGTCCACACCACATTCGTTCACGCAAGGCTTCAACATAGAAGTCCTCTAAAGTTGCGTCCACAAATCATTGAAATTGGAATTAGGGGTGGCAGATGAGTCGAGCCAGCTCGTGAGCTTCACGAGCTAGCTCGAGCTCGAGCTTAATCTTCTCAAGCTCGCGGGTTTTTTTATATTTAATTTTTTATATATATTTATATTTTTAAAATTTTTATATATTTAATTTCATATTCATTACTTTCTCAATTTTATACTCAAAATTGACCATATATTATAATTATTAACCAATTTCATACATTTTATATTGGATAGTAATAAATTATGATACTTTTATTTATACATTTAATCTTTATACAAAAATAAATTTAATCAACAAGTTAGTAATTTATAATATTTTTTATAATTAAAATTATTATTTAATATGACCCATATAAAGTTTATGTCTCACTTTAATGTATATTTTTCTTGTGGTATACTTTTTTTAATTGATAGGTAATTCACTTATGATTTTTTAATCAATTTTTGAGTTTTATATTTATATCAAGATACATACTATGTAGATGCAATTTATTTTATTACTTACAAATTTATGTCAAAATTTAGTGATCCCTATGAATTAATCTACAAATAATAATAATAATAATAATAATGGTGATGGTTGAATAATTTTAATTATTTTAATTATTATTTTATTATATATATAATGAGATAAAAGAGTGTAAACAATAATTACGATATTTTAAAATTCACACACACTCGATTCATACCGAATTTAAATATATATAATACTGTGTCCATTAGATCATATCTTACAGTATAATTTAAAATGATATGGTCTGATTCAACGATACACTATCTTGAATGATTACTAGAGAGGTGGGCGGCCGAGTGGTGTAATTAGAGAGTAGGAAAATTTATTTATTTTTTTGTGTATTCATTCATTAGTCATTCGAAATGACTAAATACAAATATATACACGTTGAATGGATGCATTAAAATATGTCTAGATTCATTGAACCATCCATAAGGTAATAAAATCCTTTATTTCAAATAAAGCATGACTAACGTGGTACTTTATAAAAATGAATTTGTTAGTCAATAATTTTTGTTTCTAACAATTTCTGTCAACTTAATTAATTGGCTTGAGCCGATTTTAATTAAATATAAGGCCCAATTAATTAAATTTAATTTAATTAAAGGCCACTTAATTAAGTCCATCATGTATTTAATACAATTAAATATATGACCACAATAAACTTTTATTAAATAATAGGTCCAACTTATTAAATAATAAGGGCAAGCCCAATATAAATTAATCCAATTAATTTATCTTTGGGCTTATTCATCCAATGGATCCCTATCATGTATAAGTAATCCAATTACTTACAAAATTAATTCTCAATTAATTCTTTGTCCCTTCTCGATGATTTATGTGTGATTCTTTAGGTTTACCTTTCAACTAGAATTGGGCTAATGTCAAACACTATTATTAATTAAATTCAATTTAATTAATAATTCTCGATCAACCTTCATCAAGAAAGCCCGTCACCATGGGTGGCTGTCTAGCAATGATCCATGGCATTAGAGACTAGGCGAATTTTTATGTGAACTTTTAAACTCCCGAGTCCATACGAGTACGGTTCTTCTATCTACCATCTCCTGGCCTTAGTCTAGCGCATGGAATTGAGCGTCGGTTCCCATCCTGGACTAGGCATCTATGCTCAATACTTGAGATTGTGTTACTCCAAATTGCTCGACATAGGAACCTCTTCTTCCTATTCGACCAATGACTGTGGCCATAGCCTTATAGATTATAGACGCATCTCCAAGTGCATAGGACATACCTCTGTCATATTTTGACAAGGGTATCATCCTCTTCTTGAAACTCACCGTCCTTACCATATATTTTGATTGCACTAGACAAGGCTTATGATGACTATGTTTGAGACACGATCACCTCTATCGCAAATCTAAAATACAGTCATTATATGCACGTGACTGCCGTGATTCCTCAAGTCGGAGGACTACTCCGATACTATCGGAGCCGAGGAGTCAAGTCATACCCACCAAGCTTCCAAGGCTTTTATATGACGATCCCATGAGTCAGTTCAGCCGCCGATAAAACACAACACTCATAAAATGAATGCGACTCTTAATGCCAGTCACAGTAAGACTCTCGACGCCCGGTCTCGATTTCCTCGACTTGAAACATTTCAGACCTAACCCTAAATAGTTGATTTCATGAACGCCATCCAATGCACAGTCCAACTGTTGCACTATTGTTAAAGTGGTCTGTGGGCAGTTGTTGTGACGTTCAAGCAGTGCTTGACATAATTTGGTAAGTACAAGAGATACGTGTGCCGACAACGAATTCTTACCATATTCATCGGGACAAATTGCTTAAATAAAGATTGCTTGAATGGTTCTCAAAACCGCCAATCCAATTGGCTTTTCCTCACCCATTCCAACATAGTCCCCCCACTCTAATAAGTGGATATTTCGACACTTATTAGAATAGAAGTCTTTAGAGGTGGGGTTCAATGAATGAACTTTTCCTTTCTCCTCTTTTTTTTCGAATTCCTACAAATAATGTTAGTAACATAAGCAGATTTAGAATAAGAAGAAAGCTTACTTCGTGCTTGTATAGAGTAGGGCTTTTTATGAGGGTGCTTCCATTGAGGAGGGCTTAACAAGTGCCTTTTGTGCCTACTTTGGTGTAGAGCTTCATTTTCCTGCAAAAGAATGTTAAATAACAAAACATATATATATATATATATTATGATTAGATCTTGCATAGAGCAAAATTATTGTACCTCCTCGAAGGAGGGCTTATTTGGGGGGGGGGGGACATTCTTGGAGCAAGACTTAGTAACTTCGCCAGAGGAAGAATAAGGTGTCCATCGAAAGAAGGGCTTAGATGCCTTCGCTGAGGAGGGCATAGGTGCCTACACGGGACAGAGCTTACAAGTCCCCCAAAAAAAAACGTAAGTGCCTGCTTAAAGAGGGCTGGGGTGCTTGTGTGGAAGACAGAGCTTTTTGGGCTTGCTTGTAAGACGGGGCTTTTTATGAGAGGATGCCTTTCTAATTAAACCCCTACAAGAAGACACAAGTTAACACATCAAAAATGGTAAAATAGACCTCCAAAATCATTAAGTTAAAATATTAAAGATATTCTTTAAGCGAAGCTTGTATATGAAAATTTATTCGATGAGGGAGATGTCTGCTTGGGGGCAAGGATTATTTTCTGAGGGGATGCCCCCTTGGGGGCACAATTGATTTTCTGAGGATGCCCGCCTGGGTGCAGGATTGTTTGAGGAGGATGCCTGTCTCGGGGTAAGGTTTATTCTTAGAAGCATGCCCACCTGCTCTTCTAGGGGAATGTCTTGCAAATTAAAAATCGAATTAGTGGGAATATTAAGATGAAATAACAATGATGATGGAGCCGCTGAAATTGGATCTTGAACAAAGGTAGTAATCAGTTGTAGGAGGTTCTCTACCATGCGAGGACCGTCCTTTCGAGGAGTCCTCCAAGGTGGTGTGGACGCCTTCTCCATTATTCTCACGTCTTAGATCTATTATCCCACAGACGACGCTAATGATGAGTTAAAAAAAATGCATGGGCCCAATTGATATGAACTATTCTCAAAACTTGGATCGAAGCGAATGCAAATCCTAAAGGAGGGACCTGAAAAATATGCGTTACGACTCCGACGTCCAAGTTTGTATCGAATTTAGGAGAAAAATAATCATAAGGAATAACATATAATGAAAAATCGCTATAGAGTAAGCAGTTCCGTCAGAGAAATCATGCTAAGAGTGTAATTTGAATGCTAAAGTAAGAATAGAGAGTGGTTTCCAGATTCTGGAGGGTGTCCCCATAAAAAGATAAAAGGTGTCCCTGTTGGAGGACTGCCCCTGTATATATAGAGGGGGCATGCCCCTAGGCTGGGACTCTGCACACCTTCTTTATTCTTGAAAAAGGGGGCGAATATGTGGAGAATGAAGGATCGCGTGGTACGGCCCGAGAAATTGCAAGTGGAAGCTGTAAGCAAAAATGCATAATAATTAAAAATTAAAGCATAAAGTAACGAATCCAACGAGTGTACCCTTGGAGTTTCGGGTCGTTCGATGTATAAAGAAATTAAATAAACATACATGGAGCTGAGGTGAAAATACATAAACGAAAAAGATAAAGAAAGTAGAAATACGATACCTTCATTTTTCTACCGTTCAGTTGAAACGTTGTTCACTTGAGGTTCCAACGCAGGAACCCTCTAATTTGTCCACACCACACTAGATCAAAATCTAAATGCTCTTTTTGGTAGAAGAGAACTAGAGAAAAAATTGCTGCAAGAGCAAGAGAGAGAGGCAGCCGAGAGGTGAGGAGAGTGGAGAGGAAATTCTTATTTTGTTGTATATTGTGTAATAATAATCTTCTTTTTTACATAATATAATATATATACCTTGTAAAGATGTAAATGAATGTGTATAGATACATTCATATATCTATATGGTATGTCTTCTTAATTTTAAATCAAGAAGATGAATAAAATTGCAGTTTTCAAAATTGCAATTTGCTAGTCTTTTATTTCCTTCATAGAATTTTTCCATGGGCTCACAAGGGGGGCTTGGCCAATTTTTATGCTTAAAAATACAAGCCAATGGATTTTTATTTAAATCCAATTTAATAAAAAATCCATCCAATTGAGCGCAATATGTAAGTAATCCAATTAAATACATAAGCTCTCATTGTCTTTATTAATTAATATTGTCCAACTTATTAAATTGGAAATTGGGAATTTCGAAGGGACGAGAAATTAATTGAGAATTAATTTCGTAAGTATTTAGATTACTTATATATAAGAGGGATCCGTTGGATGGATGAGCCCAAGAATAAATTAATAGGATTAATATATATTGGGCTTGACTTTATTATTTAATAAGTTGGATTTATTAATTAATAAAGGATTATTGGGCTCATATATTTAATTGGATTAAATATATGATGGGCTTAATTAGGTGGACTTTAATTAAATTAAATTTAATTAAAATTATTTGGGACTTGTATTTTATTTGATAAAATCGGCCAAAGAACCCCCTTAATTAAGTTGTTGAAAAATTCTACGAAAAAAAATTATTGACTGACAATTTCACTTTTGGAAAGTGCCATGTTAGTCATCCTTTATTTGGAATTAAAAATTTTATTATCTTATGGATGATAGAATAAATCTAAACACATTCTATCAATACAAGGTGTGTATATATATATATATATATACATTAGTTATTTGGAATGACTAATGAATAAATAACACACAACACAAAAATAATTTCCTATCCCTAGGACCCCATTCGGTTGCCCCCTCTCCAATACACACTTGGTGTGTTTTTCATCTCCAATTCTTTTCTAGCAAATTGAGTTGGGAGATCCCAGTGTTGTGTGGATGCAACTTTAAAGAGCTTCTACATTGAAGTCTTGTGTCAATAGATCAAACGAAGTAGGTTCGAAGTAAATCAACTCAAAGAGGTCATTCTTGATTTACGATTTATGTACCTCTCATTTCTTTATTATTGTTATGATTAACTACATCGAATGTCCGACAACTCCAAGGGTACACCCCTTAGAATTATGGTTTTATTACGTTTTATTTTAATTTACGTATTTTGGTATAACCTCTTCCGCTTGAGCGTTCCCCGGCCTATCGACTCACATATTTCGATGCTTTTCAAGTGGTATCAGAGCTCGGTTCGATGTAGGGGCTATGGTTTCATATGAATAAGTATGACATTATGATTTTATTGCTTTTGAAGCATGATATATTTTTTGCTTATTCTTGAATAATTATATGAGAAAAATTAACTTCTTTAATTTTTGCAATTTTGGATGATTTAAGTATTTTAAAAAAATTGGATGTTTTGGTAAAATACTTATTTTTAATCTCAATTAACTGTATGGAAACAAAAAAAAAATTGTGCTATAGAAGTGCACTGCCGCTGGGAAGCAGTGCGCGTGTGGGTTGTGAATGCCGCACGAGCCGGATGCGTGCGCGCAGGCAGTACGGCCGCTGGGCTACTGCTGTTGTTGACGGCCGACAGCTAGGCTGTTTTCATCGGGTTTTTAATGAAAAATTGAATTTTTAAATTTCTGCACATTTTTTGAACAATATTAATTTTTGCCAATTTAGTTTTGGAGAAAATTTAATTATTTCAAGAATTAAATTACTTAAATTAATTTTGTTGTTTTGTGTGCATTGGATGCACAGGGCTTTGTCATCCATTTGAATTGTAAATTTTTAAGCTTGTTGTTTCCTGCATATAATTGTTTGTCGTGGTATTGGATATCATGATATTTTCTTAGAATGTTCATTTTATTATCTAACATGATTAATTATTATTATGTGTTAGAATGAATGTGGATGGATTATTACAGAGCCCTAGACTGTATGTATGTATTTAATTTTTTTGGGTGGGCTCATTTTTCCTTGTGATTTAATTTTCTCCTTCCTTTTCCTTTTTAGCCTCGGAATAATAAGACTTGCTATCTCCCTCTTAATATACTCTCCCGACTTCTGATTGGGATTTCTTTTTAAAATTGTAATGAGAGTAGTATATGACATTTTGGTGAGGTTTTATTTTAACTAAGCCCATGAAAAAGAAAGTCCATCGAGAAGAAGGTCCACAAAGGAGGATGCCCACGGAGAAGGCAGCCCATGGAGATGTCACAAGGCCCATCTATATGATGATCAGTAAAATATTTTTGTAATAGCGTATGGCCACCTTAGACAGTCCTTAGACTTATGGCAGGCTCAGTTGGTTGCTTAGGTTGGGCTCGTGATCATCCAACAAGGATATGCTAGGTTTCATTGCATGCAATGCGTTTATTTAATGCTTTAAATGTTCGATATTTATGCATGTAATGTCAATATGTGATGAGGTCTCAGCCTTAAACTCAATAATAATTCTCACTTGGTTGGGCCAAGTTAAATATTAGGCCCATAATGGACTTAGATCAATATTGTTTGATCTATATAAGTCTTTCATCCACAACAATGTGGTGAGGAAGCTACCGATACCCAAGTGCGGTCTCACGAGTCATGACATATTTGGGATAGAGGAAAGTTGCACCAGTATTGTGAATAAAGGAACATGTTCACCTTTTTCCTATCTCATGAGTCGTGGGTGGGGATGAATGAATTGATTTGGTTGATGGGTCAAGCCTAATACCGAGTAACATGATTCGCTTGGATTTTTCGAAATCATGTGAAGAGGTGAGGCAAAAGATCTTGGGAATCTCATGGAATGAGAATTGTATTGGATACCTCCCACAAAGCTTTTGCCATGTGAATCATAAAAGCGCAGCATGGCGAATTGGACTGTGGATCCCAAACCCACTAAGAAATGTTATCCCGAAACCCCCACTTGAGAGTGGTGAGTTTCCGTATAAATAGTCGAAGAGTTAAAGACTAAAGACCAAATCTTTAAGCTTAATTCATAATATTAAATCATTCGCTGATTTCTGTTTAATTTTCTATTTTGTAGAAAATATCTGAGAACCCTTTAACCATGGTAATGGAGACTAACAAATTCAATGGCACGCATTACAACTACTAGCTGTGAAATTTGAGGATTGTCCTAAATTTCGAGAACCAGGGCTATGTCTTTGACAAGCACTCCCAACGGCCTCGCCGCAAGGGTCCTCACCCAAAGAACATGTCATGTTCGAGAAGTGGCTTGAGGATAACTACAAGGTCCTCTGTATCATATTAGCTTTGATGTCCATTCACATCCAAAGGCATAGGCTGGATGATATTCCCTCGATAATGCTCCACATGAAGGAAATTTATGCCGTTCCTGATAGCCATATTAGATATGCCGCCACAAAAGCATTATTTTGTACCAAGATGGCCGAAGGATCATCTGTACAAAGTCACGGGGTTAAGATGCTATCTCTAGTGGAGAAGTTCGAAGACCTCAAAGCAGGGCTTGACAATGACATGTACATTGACGTGATACTTCAGTCACTTCCTCCATCCTACGACCCGTTTATTATTAACTATAGCATGAACGTACATGAGAAGTCTATTCATTAGTTAATTAATATGCTGGTCCAAGACAAGGTAACGACCCACAAGTCTACACCGGTATTATTAGTGGGAGAGGCTTCAACCTCGAAAGCGAAAGGCAAGAGGGTCGGGCGTTGGAAGAGAAAGAAGGGCAAGGGAAAAGCTGGCGTAGCCACTGCTAGTGCTCTAAGCGCCTTTACTGCTCCCGTAGGAATGGACAAAGGGAAAGGGAAGGTTGGCAGTTCTTAGTGTTTGAAGGCAATGATGTCTGTCTTACAAAGAAAAGGGGTATTGGAAGAGGGAGTTCCCACAACTCCTCTCCAACCTAGGTATCTTTGTGATTCAAGTCAATATGATAATCAATTATGCTTTTTAGGTATTGGATACCGGTTGTGGATCTCACATCTGCAATAACTTGTAGGTGTTGGAAAGAAGCAGAAAGCTAAGTAAGGACGAGATGATTTTAAGGCTAGGCGATGGGAAAACCGTCGCTGTGGAAGCTGTGGGATCTTTCAACTTAGTTATTAGTGAACATATTTGGATAGAACTAAAAGACTGTTATTATGTACCGAACATGATAAGAATATTATTTTCATGCCTGTTTTAGATAATAATGGTTATAAAGTTGAAAAATAGTTTCTATTTGATGATTGATAATAACTCTTATCTGCTTGGTACATTAGTCAATGGTCTTTATATTCTCTAACAGTCTAATAAGATTATGACTACCCAACACAAACTAAAATCAGATAATTATGAAACGAACAGTTATGGCACGTGAGGCCAGGCTATATCTGAAAAGATAAGATGAGGAAGTTGGTAGACTCAAAGAGTCTAAAGGTAGACGATTTCGATAACCTACCAACTTGCGAATCCTGTCTGAAAGAAAAAATGATCCAGAAGCCTTTTATTGGACAAATTGCGTTTGCCAACGGTCTTTTGGATTTGATCCATACAGACATCTATGGACCATTAAATACTCCGGGTAGAGGAGGATACTCGTACTTCCTAACTTTTACTAATGAATGCTCACAGTATGGTTCTGTTTACCTAATGAGCTATAAGTTTGAGGTCGTTGGAAGGTTCAAGAAGTACAAACTTGAAGTCAAGAATCAAACTAGCCGTAAAATTAAAGCCCTTCGGTCAGACCGAGGCGGAGAGTATTTGAGTGGTGAATTCATTAATTACTTAAAAGAGAATAGAATTCTCTCTCAATGGGCTCCTCCTGGAACGCCGCAACTTAGTGGCATGGTTGAAAGGAGGAATCGAACCCTGTTGGACATGGTTCGATCTATGATGAGTTTTACAGAATTGCCCCCTTCCTTTTGGGGTCACGCTCTTGAAACGACGGCCAAATTATTTAACATGGCTCTATCTACGATGGTGCTCCAGACGCCATATGAGATACGGCATGGCAAACCTACATCCTACAATTACTTGAGAGTGTGGGGTAGTTTCGCATACATCAAGAGGCTAGTGGGGGACAAACTAGACTCAAGCTCTAGCCTGTGCAGGTTTCTCGAATATCCTAAAGAAACTGCGGGATACTACTTCTATGATCCATCTAAGAAAAAGATTTTTGTCTCAAGAAACGCAGTGTCCTTGAAAAAGGGTTTTCCTGTAGATAGTAGATGTGATGAGGTGCTGAAAGACACCGCGAGGTGCGAGTGGATCGATCCGGGAACACGCAAGCGGAAGCGGTGATAACAAAATGCATAAATTAAAATGAAAATGAAATAAAACAATAATTTCAAGGGGTGTACCCTTGGAGTTTGTGGACATTCAATTTAGTTAATAATAAACGACAATAATAAAATTAATGAGGTTGTTGGTTGAATGAAAACGAGAGGTTCGAAAATTGTAAATCAAAATTACCTTTTTGATTTATTTCGCACCACCTTCACTTGATCCGTTCACGCAAGGCTACAATGCATCCACACCACACCGAAATTGGGATCCCTCAATGCTCTTTGCTAGAAAAAAATTAGGGAGAAAAATACACACCAAGTGTGTATGCAAGAGAGGTGTTCGTCGAGTGGTGGAGAGTGTGTAGGAAATTATTTTGTGTATTGTGTATTCATTCATTAGTTATTCCAACTAACTAACACACATATATATACCTTGAATAGATATATTAAAATATATCTAGGTTCATTTAACCATCCATAAGGTAATAAAATCATTTATTCCAAATAAAGGATGACTAACATGGCACTTTCCAGAAGTGAATTTATTAGTCAATATTTTTCTTTTCTAACAATTTCTACAACCTTAATTGATGGGCTTGGGCTGATTTTAATTAATTAAAATACAAGACCTAATTAATTATATTCAATTTAATTAAAACTCACTTAATTAAGTCCATTATATATTTAATCTAATTAAATATATGAGCTCAATAACCTTTTATTAAATAATTAGTCCAACTTATTAAATAATAAGGGCAAGCTCAATATAAATTAATCCAATTAATTTATCTTTGGACTTATCCATCCAATAGATCCCTCTCATATGTAAAATATCCCACTACTTACGGAATTAATTTCCAATTCTTCCCTCATCCTTTCTCGGTGATTTGTGTGCGACTCTTTAGGTTTACCTTTCAGTTAGACTTGAGCTAGTGTCCGACACAATTATTCATTAATTCTAATTTAATTAATAATTCTCTATCAACCTTTGATCAAGAAAACCTGTCACCATGGGTGGTCGTCTAGCAACGGCCCATGGCACTGAAGACTAGGCGAATTTTCATGTGAACTTTTAGGCTCCTGAGTCCATATGGGTAGGGTCCTTCCGTCTACCATCTCCCGGCCTTAGTATAGGGCACGAAATTGGGCATTAGTTTCACCTTGGACTAGGTATATATGCTTAATACTTGAAATCACATTATGCCAAATTGCTCGACATAGGAACTTGTTCTTCCTATTCCACCAATGACTGTGGCCACAGCTTTATAGAGCTTAGATGCATCTCCAAGTTTATAGGAGATACCTTTGTCACGTTTTGACAAAGGACGAATCCTCTTCTTGGAACTCACCGTCCTCGCTACATACTTTCACTGCACTAGGCAAGGCTTATGATGACCATGTTTGAGACACGATCACCTCTCGCACAAATATATGATACAGTCATCGCATGCACGTGACTGTCGTGATTCCTCAAGTCTAAGAACTACTCCCGTACTATAGGAGCCATGGACTCAAGTTATATCGACCAAGCCTCCAACGCTTCCGTATGACAATCCCGTGAGTCAATTTAATTGATTCGACACTTAGCCAATCGCCCCATTAAGATAGCATAGACGTCACACGTTTGTCTCTGATGAAACACGACACTTATCAATTGAATGCAACTCTTAATGCAAGTCTTGGAAGGACTCTCGATTCCCAATCTCGAGGCTCTCGACTTAAAACATTTCAGACCCAACCCTAAATAGTTGGGATTCATGACCAGCATCTAAGCACAGTGCAACTGTTGCACGGATGTTAAAGTGGTCTGTGGGCATCTTTCGTGAAGTCCAAGCAGTGCTTGATGTACTTTGGTAAACACAACAAATACGTGTGCCGACGATGAATTCTTACCACATTCATCAGGACAACATTGCTTAAATAAAGATTGCTTAAATGGTTCTCAAACCACCAATCCGATTGGCTTTTGGTCACCCATTCCAACAATCACACACTTGAGCTTAAAGCTAATTACTCATGTCTTTGAGGCGAAACTGATTATGAGCAATCTGCGATATTGGCTAGGTCTTATAGGTCTACTTTTAGTTTCTGCCGATGTCCTGCAGTCCAATCGCAAGCTACATCTTCCTATCATTTTTTCAAGCAGATGATGGTGTCTAAGATTTTTCCTTGGACCTGTGATGAGATCTCGGGCCTTTTACCTTGTGCCATAGCCCAGCTGTCATCCTCCAAGGTGACTACTGGCTCGGCTATGCTAGGTTGCACACCCAACAATCTGGCGTTGTTTTTCTGTCCTAACCATTCTCCAATATATCCTTTAAATTGCCATAAATTCAATTTTCCGTCATAAGATTTCTTGTGGTATTCCACTTGGAACCCTTCTAATCTTACCACTTTATCATAAATCTCGAATGTACGTTCGTTTTGACATTAAATATTATTCATATGATCCAGGAAGCTACTATCGCTACAGTCTTCCAGAATCAACTCTCGATTTATGTGCATTAAGGAATCTTCCTCAATCCTTATTCAGGTATTAAAGATAGCCCCTCAATAGCTGTCTGTTGCCTCGTCGGTGCACACTCGATATCCTTTGTTAAGCTCACAAAGCATAAGCAACTTCGGGTTTAGTGCACCAAGCAACATTCGTGTTGTTTACAACAAAGACGTAGGGGATCTCAAACATCTAAGCTCCTCATCAGTCTACCACGACTAAATATTCGACAGCTTATCCCTGGATAGGAATTCAATTCCTATTATGGAGAATTTTACGAACAACGTTTGTGATTTAGACTTTCACAACATCTTTCTATCATTCCAAATAATCAAACATGTTTTAACATCTAAAATACTTGGAACACAATTGAGCTCCCACTAAACTTCTACCTTGTTCTTGACCAAGTCATGTACCTCCTAATCTTGTGAAAACAAGTATGTGGGATGTTCAAACCCAGTTTGAACTCCATATTACACTTTATGTCTCCAAGCCATTTATCCGGATTGATGTCCTACATTGCTTCTCCTTGTCCAATTTCAGAAACTCATACCTCTCGGGTAACTGGAGTTTTCTGATCGTCCTTTGGAGAACTAAGACATGGTTAGTTAAAAATTCGATTACAAGTGATGTTTGCATTATTCCATAATGAACTTATATAAATCAGACTCTGAGTCTAAGTTTCCCCCACTAGTCCTTTAACGTATGCAGCACCATTCCTCATACTCAAGACTTTTATAGGACACAGGTTTCTCAATCCATATCAAATATGGTGTCTGGATTGCAACTTAAGAAAACGCCACATTTTACAACTGGAGGATTTTTTGATAGTCCACATCCAAACGACCCAACTAATTCAGTGAAGCACTGATGGAACCATGTCCAAACAAGGTTCGTTTCCTTCCTAATCAGAGATAGTTCAACATTGTCTCTTTCGGAAGAATTTCACTGAATGAGAATTCCATTCCCATTTTCGACAATTCAAGAACTCCCACTAAATACGCACCACCTCGGTCCCATCGGATGGTTTGTCTCTACAACCAATTTGGTTCTCCACCTTAAGTCTAATTTCTCCGAACTTCCCAAAAGTTTTTAGACTTGTGAACCCTCTACTGCTATTTGCGTATTTAGTAACTTACAGATATCTATTTTGGATCCAATCCAATAGATAGTTTTTGACAAGCATTCTTTGTCCCGCAAAGTGCTTTCATGGCTTTCGTACTTCTTAGAATCTTTGAATCCACCAACCAGCTCATCCTTACTAGAGGGATATGACCTAGCTCATGCATGTCATTCTCTATAAGTTATGTTCTTGACCATCCATGATTTGTTTTGGGCATGCATAATCCAATTATGCAATACGACAATTTAATAGCTCAACAGACTCAAAAGAATCTTTTATTGATTAATCTTGTAGTCCAATTTGTCAAACAATTGACTAACGACTTGATCATGCTGGGTTACATAATTGTATACAATTTCAACATGAATACCATTAGCTAAGTTATTTAGTCTTATTGCTTTCCAGTAATGGCGCATCCATTCCTTAGCTTTAAGACTACTTGTTTTAGCATTCTATTCTTTTTCTTACTACTTGTCTTAGCCTTTTATTCTTTTTCATTTCTACAAACCATTTGCAGAAGTGTGTTTCTAGAGCAATTATCCAATACTTGAGAATAAGAACAGTAATTATGTTTGCTCAACAAATGCCATAGTTGGGTGAAGGGGAGCTCACGACATGCCCTCTTCCAATGTGCTTTGGCAATTTATGCAAAACATCATAAGTAAATTTTGACTATCAAACTGTTGTTCCATTTTTCCTTTCACCCTCGCCCATCAAGGCGATAGGAGCACTCAAAGTGCTTGCAGCGGATGACTTTGCTTCATCCTTCTTTCTCATTCGGCGTCTGGCTCCCTTGCCTTACGCTTTTGAGGTTGAAGCCTCCAAATCCAATACCAACGGCACAGATTCTTCAATCGTTGTATTGTATTAATCCAAACCTTTTATCAACTCATGAAATGGTCTTCCCATTTAGGGTTTATGACAAGTTGGTCGAATGAGGGATGAAGGGACCTGAAGGATCACATCAATGTACATCTCTTTTCGAGATCAACATTGAGGTTATCGAGCTATTCCACAAGGGATAACATCGCAACCCCATGTTTATGTACAGACGATCCTCAATCATCTTGACTTCAAAAATGCTTCTGTCGCATAATATCCAATATGCCAGTTCAATGCCGCATAAAATTATTTATGTGGTGCATTTATTGAAACAATGACGTCTAGCCTGTCATACCTCTCATGAATGATAGAAGCAGGTATCATGATGCGGACCTTGCGATTGTCCTTATGCCTTAATCTCGAACGTCAAACGTAGAGACTTGCACTAAGTATTGTATTCATTGGATGAGTGCCATGTTTCTTCAGCGACAGACATGGGATGTCTATGCAATTTTAGTGGATTAGTTGACAAGGTTGTTAACTGATTGAACTAACTCGTGGGAATCGTAATATGAAAGCTATGGAGGCTTGGTTGGTATAACTTCAATTCTCGACTCTGACAATGGCAGTCGTATGCATATGATGGGTATATTCTGGATCTAATGAGAGATGACTATGTTTTTGATGTGGTCGTTATAAGCCTTGTATGGTGTAGTCGGAGTATATAGTGATGGCAGTGGATTTCAAGATATAATCCATCCCCTATCAGTATGTGATGGATATATCTTCTGTGCGCTCTGAGATAGTTTAGACTTTCCAAGTCTATGAAGACAGTGATTGGTCGAATAGAAAATAGTTTTCCGTATCGATCAATAGAGTAAATACATCTTAAGTATTCAAGATAGTTGGCTGGTCCAGGATGGGAACCGACGCCCAATTCCATACCTAGTCTCTAGTGCCTGGACCATTTCTAGACGGCCACCCTGAAAGGCACCGCGAGGTGCGAGTGGATAGACCTGGGAACGCGGAAGCAGAAGTGGTTAAAATAAATTGCGTAAAATAAAATGAATTCGCAATGAAACCATAATTCTAAGGGGTATATCCTTGGAGTTCTCGGGCATTTGATATGGTTAATAAAATTAACGGGGCTATTGGTAGAATAAAAAATGAGAGGAGCAAAAATCGTAAACCAAGAATTACCTTTTATTGATTTATTTCGAACCTCCTTCGTTGGTTCGTTCACCCAAGGCCTCAATGTAGAGACCCTCTAAAAGTCGCATCCACACTACATTGGAACTTGAGATTCCTCAATTCAATTTTCTAGAAAAGAATTGAAGAGAAAAAACACACCAAGCGTGCACAAGAGGGGGGTTCAGCCGAGTGGAAAAATTAGGGAGCAAAGGAAATTATTTACATGCTTTGTTATGTATTCATTAGTTATTCCAAATAACTAATATACATATATATATATATATATATACCTTGAATGAATGCATTAAAATATGTCTAGGTTCATCTAACCATCCATAAGGTAATAACCTTTTATTTCAAATAAAGGATGACTAACATGGCATTTTCCAAAAATGATTTTGTTAGTCAATAATTTCCTTTTTCCGATCATTTCCACCAACTTACTTAATGGGCTTGGGCCGATTTTAATTAGTTAAAATACCAAGCCCAATGAAGGAACTTAATTCATTACTAACTTCAGAAAGCAATGAAATTTTATAGAGCACGTCTATTTCAGAGAATGAGATCAAGAATTATGTGCCTACTTCTGGAGGCAATATCAATTTAATAGATATTTTTATTTATATGTCCACTTCAGGAGACATTGAAATGTATAAAACATGATTATTAATATGTCATTATTAAATAATCAAGAATAAAACTATGATATAGTGTAGAAGTAAACCAATAAAGAATACAAATAATACATAGAAAAATTAACATTCTACCTTGATCGAGCGTAACGTTGTATTGATAACATGTTATAAACTTAGAAAAATTCTAAGTCTCTTAGGCTATCACTCCTATAGCATATAAGAAAATAATATATATGTATTCTCTCCAAGTCTCTTTTCTTATTTTTTCAGATTTTTTACAAATAAATTACATAGTGGTATTTATAGACCACCAAAATTATAGTTGCAAACTATACTATTAAAGATTTTAATTACAGAACATCATGGGGGATACAAAAGATTATAAGCCTTAGGAAAAATTACATTTAATCATCCAAACTATAGCCGTTTTTACACTTTGCCATCAAAATTTTTTGTTTTTTAACTTTGTAAAATTTGCACTTTGCCATATATAATCATCTTTCTGTTGATTTTTCTATCGAAAAAATATTACATGTTATGAATATGTGAAAAATCTCACATCACATAACCTTTAAACATCACATGTGCACTGCATGTGATGTTCTTTTGGACAAAAAAATTGGTCAAAAAATAGTTATAAATCGCTAAGTATAAAATTTTATAAAATTGAGATGGTAAGTTGATATAAAAAAAAATTTAAATACAAAAATGTGTGAAAATGGTCATAGTTCGGATGACAAAATATAATTAAAATATTATTTATTAATATTGAGTACCAACTTTATAAATTCGAAGTTTCTAACAATCTATGTGCATTTCATATACATATACAGAAAATATTCATACATTATAATGCATTTATACTACTTTTTTTAAACTAAGAAGTTGAATTTTTTTTAAAATAGTTAAACATATCGAATTATTAGTTAAAAATACAATAAATTAATTTATTAAATATCTCAATGATCGCAACATCAAAATATAAAACAAATAATTTCAATTTGCCCTTCTTTTAACATCATCAATAAAAGAAGAAAATAGTAGAATGTCTATATTTTCACTGCATTATCAATTTTATTGCAATCATGAATTATTAAAGTTTAATTGTTCCTTTTGAAAATAAAATGAATTAAGAAAAGTTAAGGAAGAAAGATGATATATGCATCTTTCTCTCTACTTTGTTATGTCTTTTAAACTGTTTCGTTTGATTTCTTTCTTATCAAAGACCGATCAATCGTGGCCCTTTCAGTAAGAATTTCATTGAGTGCGAATCACATACCGATTTTTTTATGTTCAAGAACTCCCACTAAATACATACCTTCTCGATCCAATCAAAAGGTGATCAGTTTGGTTCAGCACTCCGAGTCTAAATCTTTGAACCCTTTCATAACGAAATTAGACTTGTGAACTCCATACCAATTTTGTGTATTTTGGTGACTTATAGATCTCACACTAGATCCAATCCAATGTGCAACTGGTGGCTCATTTTCACCTACAAAATAGCTTTTGCGGTCTTTCTCCTTCTCAGAAAAGATTTTGAAAGCTAATGAATTCAAATCGCCTATTTCTCACTCTTTCTCATCCTCAACTAGAAAAGATTGTCCAACAATAATTGAAATCACCATTTTGATCATGCTAGGTTTCATATACACTATACTCACATGATCACCACTAAGCCTAACTAAGTCCCTAGTCTTTACGTCAACAGCCCCGCTATGACGAAGCTTTAGGACCTTCTTATTTCGGCTTTTTTATTCCTCATCATCACCTGCAAACCATTCAAAAATTATAAATTCAATGGTATCCGATACCACGAGTAGAATGGAGATTATGTCAATACTCAATTAAAGATTTTACTTTCATCAGGGAGGAGCTTAGGATACTCCCTCTTCCAATGGCCCTTTTCTCAGTAGTAAATGCAAACATCATTCGAAATCCTTGATGAACAAACTTCCTTTTTCCTTTAGCCTCATCTAGTGGCTTAATAGGAGCACTCGAAGTGCTAGAAGCAGTAGAAGAAGTCTCATCCTTTTTCCTCTTCTCGCGTCCGGCACCCTTGCCATTCGCTTTAGAGGTCAAAGCCTCTCCCACTAGTACCGCCTATGCAAAATTTTCAATCGTTGTCTCATACTGGACCAACATATTAATCAACTCATGAAAGTTTTTCTCAATCACATTCGTCTTATAGTTGATAATAAATTGATCAAAAGAGAGAGGTAATGATTGTAAGATCATGTTCATTCTCGAAATCAGCCTCAATGTCTTTGAGCTTTTCTACTAGGGATAACATCATTACTCCATGCTCTCATACGGACACTCCCTCAACTATTCTAGCACCTAAGAATGCCTTCGTCACAGCATATCTGATATGTCAATCCAATACCAGATAAAGTTCTTTTATGCGGTGCATTATCCACCGATCGTCTTTGTACCTCTCATACTATTTATAGATCTCATTACTCATCATGCCTAGTGCGATACTGCGTATTTTCGAGTTGTCCTCATGCCACTCAATAAATTTCTCAAACATCACATGTTCTCGTAGCAGGAACCCTTCCAATGAAGTCCGAGGTAGAGACTTATCCAGAGCATAAGTCTGGTTCTAGAAATCTTGGACTATCCTAAGATTTCTCAGCCAATTTGAATAGTTTGTTCAATCAAATTTATTAGCCTCATGTATGGTGTTAAGTGAATTCTTAAGAAAAATTAGTAGATTATTATAAAATTATGCTCAAGTTAAGGATTTGGGCTCCATTCATTAACCTCATGCTATTTCTACGAAAATCCATCACTCTCAAATGGGTTTTCAAAAACCTTTTTCTAGTAGGCTTAGAATCCACAAGCAAAATTCTCCATGACGCGCTTTGACGATTCACATGGAAATAACCTTCTTGGAGGTATCAAATACCAATCTCGACATATGAGATCCCCAAGATATTTTGCATCACCTTTTTCATGTCATTCCACAAGCATATAACGCTACTTGGTGTTAGACCCAACCCATCAACCAAATCATAGTGTAGACTGTCACCCCTCATGACTAGTGAGATAGAGAAATACGTGTGTATTCACTTTGTTCACAATAATAGTACAACTTTCTATCAACCCAACAGTGCCACGACTTGTAAGACCATGTATGGGTGAAATCAACTACCTCAATAAATTATCATGAAAGATCGCATGGTACGGGTCAGGAACGCGCTAGCGTAAAAGTGATAAATAAAATGCATAATAATAAAATTGAACCGTAAAAGTAAATGAATCCAAGAGGTGTACCCTTGGAGGTCCCGGACATTCGATGTAGTATGAAATTTACGCAACATTAAAACATAATCATACGAGGCTATGGTTGACAAAATAAATGTAGAAGTGAGAATTAAAATTGAAATTTACCTCTTAAATTTCAAGCTTTCAACCGGTTAGTATCATTGAATGTTCACCCGAGATTCCAATGTAGGAATCCTCCAAAGATGATCTACACCACACCAAAAAATGAGATCTTGATTCCTTTGCTAGAAGGAATCAAGATCGAAAAAAAAAGTCACCCAAGGTGAGATGAAGGGGACGGCTGAATTATGTGGAGAAGGAGATGGATTTTTTTTGTTGTATTGAGTAATGAGTTATTACCCTAATATTCATACACAATATATATATGTATATATGCCTTGAAATAAATAAGAATGCGTTTATATACTTTTTGTTATCTATAAGGCAATTCTTCAATCCATTCCAAATAGAGATGAGTATAACTATGACCAAGCTAGCACTTTTTCAAAATGCAATTCTTTGGTCAACTTTTCCTCCATCAATTTTGGTAGTAGGCCTTAATCATTGGGACGATTTTATGTAAAATAAATTCAAGGCCCAATAAATTTTAATTAAATCTAATTTAATAAAATTGATTTAATTGAGCCCACTAGGTATTTAATCCAATTAAATACTCAAACCCAAATTGTCTCTTATTAATTAATGAAATCCAATTCATTAATTAAATAAAGAGAAACCAATTTAAACTAATCCAATTAATTTAAACTTGGGCTATCCATCCAATGGACCCTCATACGTGAGTAATCTAAGGCAAAATATCATTTTTGGTTACCACTAGATAGGGCCCTTTGACTTGCAGTCCCGCGCTTTACGTGTTCTATACCTTTAGTCCCAAAATCCTATTTTTTTAACAGAAATGGTCCTATTCTGTTAACAACTAATGGCAAGTCACGTGCCGTTAGTCAACTGGGTCAAAATATCACTTTTAGTCTTACTAGATCGGGTCCTTCTCACTTGCAGTCCCACGCTTTACGTGTTCAACACCTTTAGTCCCAAAACCCTATTTTTTTAAGAGAAATAGTCCTGTTCCATTAACAACTAACGGAAACGGCATGTGAATTGTCACGTGCCGTTAGTCAACTGGCAACTGGCGAAAAAAATAAAGACCAGGCTTGTGTTCGGTTTTTGGAGGGAAAAAGGGCGCCAAAAAAAAATATTTTTTTTGCTATTTATATATGTAAATAACCCACAAACACCACACAATATTTTCATCACTTAATCTTGAGAGCAATAGGCCAAAAGATGTCACAAACATCTCAAAATACTTCAAATATTGAATGCTATTATAATGGTGAATTATGTGTAAAAGGATGTTCTTATATATTACTAAATGACCTTTTAGTAATGGTGGATTATGTGTAAAAGGACTAATGAATATGCCTTTTTTACAAGTAATTATAGTTTATGTTGTGCTTAAATGTGTAAGCATAAATTTTGAATAATATCTTGCATAAATGTGGCTAAAATTGATGCCGTATTGGCGGATGGGAGGGTATATCATTATCATATGTTAGGCGGGTACAAATCATTAAATCTGTACTTTCAACATTGAGCATTTATTGGGCTTCTGCATTCATACTACCGAAGGCGATTATTAAGGAAGTTGAGAAACGCCTTAAAACGTGCCTTTGGAAAGACACCTCTATGAAGCGATATGCCAAAGTTGCGTGGAAGGATGTTTCCTAACCAGTTGGGGAAGGAGGCCAAGGAATAAAAGATATTGGTATTCTCAACCGAGCCCTAATGACTAAGAAGTTGTGTGATGTCATTAGATGTGACCGAACGTCTATCTGGGTTGAGTGGCTACAGCTCAGAAGACTATAAAATAATTCCATGTGGACAGTTGACGGGAAGGGAGGATCGTGGGGTTGGAAAAAGTTGCTTCGTCTACGCAGCCTTATCCAACCAATGGTGGAGTTTCGCATTGGAGATGGGAGGACCTTCTATCTTTGGAAGGATCCATGGCACCACCTTGGCCCCCTGATTTCTCAATTTCCACGAGGATCGAGCTTGCTTGGGCTTGATGTGTCCACCAACGACGGACAAACAATGGCTCACACACATTGTAGGGTGTATTCTTTGTGATGAGGATGCAGTCGAGATACACTCTCACTTATTCTTCCGATGCCGCTTCAGCAGACGATGCCTTGCAGCCATACGGAAAATTATTCGATTCCCATGGCCCAATCGAACATGGGCAACAGGTGTGGAATGAGCAGTGAGGAAATGGAGAGGGAAGCATATAATCAACATTGCATTCAGAGCGTTGGTTGGGTCATTCGTTTACCATTTATGGCGTGAAAGAAACTCGAGAAGGTTCCAACACATTGAGCATCCGCCTAGATGATGTTAGGCAGAGGATTTCGAGTATTAATCTTCCCAGTTTCATCAGTACATGTGCTCTCTATAGACTATGGCGTATCCCTTGGCCTGTCGAGGGATCACCGAATTGACTGTTGTACTGTACTATTATTTAATTAATGAAACTTACCTTTACCCAAAGAAAAAAGTCTTACAATAGTTTGCAACATTTTGTTCCTTAAAACATCACACAATATTGGAAGTATTTTGAGATGTTTGTGACATCTTTTAGCCTATTGCTCTGAAGATTAAGTGATGAAAAAAAGATAAAAATATTGTGTGGTTTTGTGGGTTATTTACATATATAAATAGCAAAAAAATATGTTTTTGGCGCCTTTTTTCACTCCAAAAACTAAATACAAGCATGGTCTTCTGTTTTTTTGCTAGCTGCTAGTTGACTAATGGCACGTGACTTGGTGACTTGTCACGTGCCGTTTCCATTAGTTTTTGACAGAACAGGACCTTTTTTATTAAAAAATAGATTTTTGGGACTAAAGGTGTTGAACACTTAAAACGTGGGACTGCAAGTGAGAAGGGCCCTATCTAGTGGGACCAAAAGTGATATTTTGCCCCAGTTGACTAACGGCACATGACTTGTCACGTGTCCTTTCCGTTAGTATTAACGGAATAGGACCATTTCTATTAAAAGAATAGGGTTTTGGGACTAAATGTATTGAACACATAAAGCGTGAGATTGCAAGTGAAAAGGGCCCTATCTAGTGGGACCAAAATTGATATTTTGCCAAAATCTAATTATTTACATCTTATGGAATTAATTTCAAATTAATTTCTTATTCTTTCTCGGTGATTTCTGTATGACTCTTTAGGTTCACCTTTCAGCTGGACTTGAGCTAGTATCCAACACTATTATTAATTAATATTTTTTATTAACCTTTAATCAAGAAAGCCCGTCACCATGGGTTGTCGTCTAGCAACGGTCCATGGCACTAGAGACTAGGTGAATTTCCATGTGAACATTTAGGCTCTCGAGTCCATACAGTGACGCTCCTTTCGTCTACCATCTCTCGGCCTTAGTCTAGGGCATTGAATTAAGTGTCGATTCACATCCTAGACTAGGCATCTATGCTTAATATTTGAGATCGTGTTACGCCAAGTTTCTTGACATTGGAACCTCCTTTTCCTATTTGATTAATGACCGTGGCTATGGATTCATAAAGCATGAACACATCTCCAAGTGCATATACCTCTGGTGTTGGAATGGGTGGCCAAAAGCCAACTGGATTGGCAGTTTGAGAACCATGCAAGCAATCTTTATTTAAGCAATATTGTCCCAATGAATATGATAAAAATTCATCGACGACACACGTATCTGTCGTGCTTACTAAATTACTTTAAGCACTGATTTGAAGTCACAACAGATGCCCACAGACCACCATAACAATCCTGCAATAGTTGGACTGTGCATTGGATGGCGGTCATGAAACCAACTGTCTTGTGATTGGGTCTGAAATATTCCAAATCGAGGACCTTGAGATTGGGCATTGAGAGTCCTACTAAGACTTGCATTAAAAGTTGCACTAATTTGATGAGTGTCGTGTTTCATCGGCGACAGACGTAGGACGTCTATGCGATCTTAATGGGTCCATTGGCTAGGTGTCGAATCGACCGAAGCGACTCGAGGGAATCGTCATATGGAAGCCTTGGAGGCTTGATCGGTATGACTTGAGTCTCCTGCTTCGATAGTATAGGAGTAGTCCTCAAACTTGAGGAATCACGACGGTCACGTGCATGCGATGACTGTATCTTAGATTTGTGCGGGAGGTAATCGTGTCGTAGACATGGTCATCATAAATCTTGTCTAGTACAGTTAAAGTATGTAGCAAGTACGATGATTCCCAAGAAGAGGATCCATCCCCTGTCAAAACATGATAGAAGTATCTCCTATGCACTTGGAGATGCATCTACGCTTGACCTAAAGCCAATCACCTATATCCCTCTGACCTATTTGAGTAACCAATCTGCAGTTCCTGCTCGGTCTCATGGTTCTACCATATTTTCTGCCGAAATGATGCGGTCCGACCGCACGTCATCTATTCCTACCATCATTCCAAACTGATGTTGGCGTCGAAGAATATTTCTTCTATTTGTGATGAGATCTCGGCCCTTTAGCTTGTGCCATTGCCTAGTGGTTATCGCCCAAGTAACTACTAGCTTGGCCGTGCTAGGCTCCACATTCAACATTAGATGTAGATTTTTATCCAAACACTTCCTGAGCAAGTATTAAATTCACTATACATTTGACTTCCATGGTGAAAAACATTGTGGCATCCCACTTGAAACCATTCCAAGCCACCACATCACAATTAAGTTTGAATGTACATTCAAATTGAGACTAATCACCATTCACATATAAGTGGAAGCTAGTATCGCCATAGTCTTCCAAAATCAACTCTCTATTGACTTGCATCAAGAACGCTTCCTTAATCCTTATTCAGGTACTAAAGAGTAATCTTGACTGCTATGCAATGCCTTATCGATACACTCCTGATATCCATTATTATGCTCAAAACACACAAACATTCGGCCTTGTGTATTCGACTACATACCCATGTTGTCAACGGCAAAAGACATAGGGGATGCCCAATATCTTTCTACGCTCCTCATCAGTCCACGAAGACTGAGTCTTGGAAATCTTAACCCTATGATAAGGGAAGGCATCCAATTTCTTCAAGGAGAATTACATGAATAATTTTTGTGATTCAGAGTTTCCTAATATCTTCACATCATTCCAAATGAGTAAGACGATCACACCTAAAAAACTAGGAACACAACTAAGCTCTCTTTGACCTTCTAACTCATTCTCGACCTCATTTATACCCTATATGACCTTGTCTAAACGAATATTCCCAATACAAGAAGTTTCTAACCTAGTTTCTACTCCCTGTCAAATCTCATGCCTCCAAGCCATTCATCCAACCCGATGTCCTACATCGCTTCTCCTTATGTCTTTGGATCATAATCCAATTGACTGGTCAAACTAAAAAACTTGTACCTGTTAGGTAACTAGGGTGCTCTAGTCATTCCTCAGGAGGCTAGAATATAGTGAGTTAGTGGAAGAATTCGATTACAAATTATGTTTGCTACATTTGACTGAGGTGTCTCTCAACCTGATTCGTCAAGGAGCTACTCCTCACGCCAGTTATCCAAATGAATCCAATTTTTCTTTGGATAACAAATGAACCTGTACAAACCTAGTTTGCCTCCCACTAGTCCCTTAATGTATGCAGGACCATCCCATATACTAAAGTACGTTGTGGAAATAGGCTTGCCATGCCACATGTGCCAACAAGGTTCGATCTTTCTCTTATCAGAGACACCGTTCAATTGTGGCACTCCAAAGAAGAACTCCACTGAGTGAGAATTCCATTCTCGTCATATAATTCAAGAACCCCCACTAAATACACATTACCTCGATCAGTCGAAGGATTTAATTTTGCAACCAGTTTGGTTCTCCACTTCAAATCTAATTCTCCGAACCTTTCAAACGTCCTTAGACTTGTGAACCCCCTTCTGGCTCTGTGTATGCAATGACTCATATATGTCTAATTAGATCCAATCCAATAGGCCATTGGCAAGCACACTTTGTCCTACAAAGTGCTTCTTTGTCCTCATTTTGGTCAGGAAGGACTTGCAAGCTTGTAGACTTAACTTGTTTATTTCTAGACTCATTGAATTCACCAACTTCTTCATCCTAACTAGCAAAATGTAACCTACCTTCGTGTACCAGATTTGTTAGTTTATCGTGGGTATCCATTCTACCATTTGTTTTGAGCATTCATAATTCAATTTCGAGATAGTATTGAAATAATTACCCAAATAACCTAGCAGACAAGAATAACCATTCTTTGTCAAATGAAATAACCATTATTTATCAAAATCATGTAATCCAATTTGTCCAACAATGGAAAAACATAATTTGTCCATGCTAGGTTACACAATTATATCCTATCAACTTTATCCTAACACGATCACTAACAACTAAGATTATCCAGTCCTTTAACAACATAGTAACAGCCCTGCCATTGCTAAGTTTCAGGACCGTTGTCTCAACCTTCTATTCATTTTCAACATTTGCAGATTTAAGCTTTACAGCTGGTATGAATACCCAAGAAGTATAGTAATAGTCATGTTAAGGCTCAATAATAAATTATACCTTGATTATAGAGGACTTTAGGACACTCTTCTTCTATTGCCCCTTTTACGGCAATTAATGCAAATATCTTTTGAAATCCATGACTGCCGAACCACCTTCCTCTTCCCTCTGCCCATGCCCAGCTAGGCAATAGGAGCTCTCTGAATGCTTGCAGTAGCTGATTTTTTCTTACCCTTCTTCCTCCTCATGCGTCAGACCCCTTTGCCTTTCGCTTATAAGGTCGAAGCTTCCCCTACCAATATTGATGGTGCAGGCTTTTCAATTGTTGCCTTGTACTGGACCAACATGTTTATCAACTCATATAGATCTTTTATCAAGCGCGTTCATGTTATAGTTCATGATAAACGGGTCGAAGGAGGGAGGAAGAGACTATAGGATCACATCAATCTATGTTTCTTTTTCAAGATCAACTTTGAGATCCTTGAGCTTCTCCACAAGAGATAGCATCTTAATCCAATGCTCTTGTACAGAAGACTCTTCAATCAGCTTGGCACCGAAAAATGCTTTTATGACAACATATCTAATATGCTGGTCCGCAATAGCATAAACTTGGCTCATGCGGAGCATTATCAATTGGACATCACCATGTCTATCGTACTGTTTCTAGATGTCATTTGACATTAACGCCAGTATGATATTGCGAAACTTCCGATTGTCCTCATGCCACTTTTTTTGAAAGTTAAACATTCTTTGGATGTAGACCCTTTTGGCAAGACCCGAGGAAGAGAGCTATCCAGAACGTAAGTCTGGTTCTCAAAATCTAGGACAATCCTAAGAATTCGCAGCTTTGTTCTATTAAATTTATTAGCCTCAAGAATTTCAGTGAGTGGATTCTTAGACATCTACATCAAATGTAACATAAATTTAGTAGATTATTGTAATATTAAATATCAAGTTTAAGACTTTGTCTTCAGTTATTAACCCATCCCACAATTTTTTCAAAAAGCCCACCACTCTCATGTGGGATTTTCGAAAAATCATTTCCTAGTGGGTTTGGAGTCCACAAATGCAATTCTCCATGCCCCACTTTTACGATTCACATGGAAAAAGGTTTTATGGGAGGTAGCCTTACCATTCTCATCCAATGATATCTCCAAGTTATTTTGCCTCGCTCAATTAAAGTTGAATGTGAAAATTGAAGGATTGTCCTCGATTCCGAACCTAGGCATATATAATGGAAAAGCGACTCCCATCGGACTTGCAAAAGGAGTCCTTGCTTAAGGGATGCTTGATGCTCAGGATTAAAGCATAAGGACAATCGCAAGGTCCGCAGCATCATACCTACTTCTATCATCCATGAGCAATATAACAGGCGAGACGTTGTTAGTTCAATAAATACTCCACATAAATCATATTTATGTGGCACCGAACCGGCATATTGGATATGCCACGATAGAAGCATTATTGTGAAGCTTAAATGACTGAAGGTTGTCTGTACACAAACATTGGGCTAAGATGAAATCCCTTGTGGAGAAGCTCTAAGACCCCAATGATGATCTTAAAAGGAATGTACTTCATCCGTCCTTCGTCCTATTTATCATAAACTCTAAATGGGCTTGAGAAGACCATTTCATCAATTGATAAAATGGTTGGACCAATACGAGGCAACAATTAAAGAATCTGTACAGACGGTATTGGATTTGGAGGGTTTAACCTCAAAAGCAAAAGGCAAGGGAGCCAAACGTCGAATGAGAAAGAAGGATGAAGCAAAGTTAGCCGCTTCAAACGCTTTGATCGCCCCAGTCACCTTAATGAGCGAATGTAAAAGAAAAAATGGGATAATGGTTCGACAGTCATAATTTATTTATGATGTTTACATAAGGGGCATTAGAAGAGGGAGTATCGTGAACTCCCCTTCACCCAAACTATGGCATTTGTCGACCAAACATGATTACTGTTCATATAAACATGGTTCGATCGGTGGTTCACTAGATATGGACTTTTGAAAAACCGTCCAGTTGTAAAATATTGTGTTTTCTTAAAGTCGTAATCCAGACACTATATTTGATATGGTTTGGCAAACCTGTGTCGTACAAAAGTCTTGAGTATGAGGAATGATCCTGCATACGTTAAAGGACTAGTGGGTGGAGAATTAGACTTACAATCTAATTTATACAGGTTCATTAAGGAATAATACAAACATCACTTGTAATCAGAACTTAATTGAACATGCCTAAGCTCTCCAAAGGACAGTAAAAAAACTCAGTTACCTAAAAGGTTCGAGTTTCTGAAATCGGACAAGAGGAAGCGATGTAGGACATCTATTTGGATAAATGGCTTGGGGCCATAAAATCCTCTATGGAGTTCAAACTAGGTTTGGATGCCCTACATACTTATTTTGACAAGTTCATGAGGTACATGACTTGGTCAAGAACAAGGTGGAAAGTTAATGGGAGCCCAATTGTGTTCCAAGTGTTTTAGAGGTTCAGAATGTCTCGATTATTTGGAATGATATATAGATGTCTTGGAAGTCTAAAACACGAACATTGTTTATAAAATTTTTCATAATTTGAATTGGAATCCTATCTAAGGATAAGCTATCCAAGATTCAGTTATAGTAGACTGATGAGGAGCTTAGATATTTGACATCCCCTGCGTCTTTGTTGTAAACGACATGGAATGCTATTCGGTGCATTAAGCCCGATGTTGCTCATATTTTTTAAGCATAAAAACGTATATCGAGTGTGCACCGACGAAGCAACATATAGTTGTTGAAGGCCTATCTTTAATACCTGAATAAGGATTAAAGAATAGCTCTTGACGCACATTAATGAAGGTTGATTTTGGAAGGCTATAGCAATAGTAGCTTCCAGCATCATATGAATAATATTTAATCTAAAAAAAGAATGTATATTCTAGGATTAATGATAATGTTGTAATATTGGAAAGGTTCCAAGTGAAATACCACAAAGAACCTAATCATGAATAATTGAATGTATGGCATGCCTTAAAAGTTATATTGGAAAAAGGTTACGACTAAAAAACAACGTTCAATTATTGGGTGTTTTACCTAGCATAGCCGCGCCAGTAGTCACCTTGGAGGATGACGGGCTATGGCACAATATAAAAGGCCCGAGATCTCATTACAGGTCTTAGGAAAAATCTTAGACACCATCATCTGCTACGAACGATGATAGGAAGATGTACCATGCGGTTGGATCGCAGAACATCGATAGAAACGAGAGTAGACCCATAAGACCTAGCCGGTATCGCAGTTTGGTCATAATCAGATTAATTTAGAAACATGAGTAATTCGCTTTAAGGTCAAGTCTGAAATTGTTGGAATAGGTGACAAAAAAGCCAATTAGATTTGCGATTTTGTGAACCATTCGAGTAATCTTATTTAAGCAATATTGTCCGAACGAATATGATAAGTATTCGTCTTCGGCACATGTAAGTATTGTGCTTACCAAATTACATTAACTATAACTTTTGACGTCACAACACATGCCCATAGACCACTTTGTAACCCATGTATTTGGGTTGCGCATTGGATGGTGGCTATGAAAGCAAATTCTGTGGGTTGGTCTGAAATGTTCCAGGTTGAAGACCTCCAATCTGGGCATTGAGAGTCCTATTGAGACCTGCACTGAGTATTGAATTCATTGGATAAGTGCTGCGTTTCGTTGGCGAGAGGCGTTGGACGTCTATGAAATTTTAGTAGTTTAGTTAACAAAGTGGTTAACTGACTAAACTGAGTCGCGGGGATCACCATATGGAAGTCTTAGATACTTGGTCGGAATAACTTAAGTCCCCGGCTCCGATAGTACAAGAGTAGTCCTTAGAATTTAGGAATTACGGCAGTCACGTTCATGAGATGACTGCATCTTGGATTAGTACATCCGTACAAGGTATATATACGTATATTAGTTATTTGGAGTAACTAATGAAAACATAACACAAATAAAAATCCTACCCTAGAAGCTCCTAATTCGTCCACCTCTCTCACAAGTACACTTGGTGTGTTCTTTCTCCCTAATTTTCTTCTAGCAGAGAGAACTTGGGGATCTCATATTCCGGTGTGGTGAATACGTGTCTTTAGAGGGCTTCTACGTTGAAGTCTCGCGTGAACTTCGAAACAAATCAAGAGAAAGGTAATCCTTTATTTATGTTTTTTGCACTTCTTGTTTTAATTTCACCATAAGCCTCATTTAGTTTTATTGTTGTTATTATTAACTAGATCGAACGCCCGGGAACTCCAAGGGTACACCCCTTGAAATCATAGTTTTATTACATTTCGGTTTAAATTTACGAATTTTATATTACCACTTCTACTTGCGCGTTCCAAGCCGATCCACTCACATTTTTGTTGCTTTCAGTTCCACCACGTCAGTTGAAAACGATGCAACTTTAGAAGTAGCTAAGGAAGCGGTTTGGATGAAAAACTACATCCGAGACTTGGGTGTATTGCCTAGCATTGTTGAGATAGTTATCTTCTGTAATAACATTGGGGCAGTAGCATAAGCAAAGGAATTGAGATCTTATCACCGTTTCAAATACATTCTTAGACGCTACTATCTACTTTGAGAGATGGTGACTAGAGGTGACATGCGGATGGACCGAGTCAACTTAGCACAAGACACAGTGAATCCACTGACTAAACCGATGTCGCAAATTGCTCATATTCAACATCTTAATAAGATAGGTTTGAGGCCGATAGGGATTGGCTTTAGATCAAGTGGGAGATTGTTAGAATAAATGACCAAAAAGCCAATTAGATTGCTCTAGATGTATTTTATTCTAACAATTAATCAATATTATGTAATATTATTTTTAAGTAAATAAAATGAGTAATCGCTTATTTTGGTATCTCCTTTTTTGTTCTCATTTTGTATGTTTACATTTTCTTGAACATCACGACAAAGCCCATAGACCACTTGATAACCTTGCATTTTGGCCACGCATTGGATGGCGGCCATTAAACCAACTGCCAAAAGATTCTGTCTGAAACGTTGGAAGTCGAGGACTTTTAGAATGGGCATCAAGAGTCCTATAGAGACTTGTATTAAGAGTCGCATTCTATTACTGAGTACCATGTTTCATCAGTGACAAACGCGGGGCGTGTATGCGATCTTGATGGGTTGATTGACTAGGTGTTGAATGAACTGAACTGACTGGCGGGATTGTCATATGAAAGCCTTGGAGGCTTGGTTGGTATGACTTGAATCCCCGGCATCTATAGTACGAGAGTAGTCCTCAAACTTGAGGAATCATGGCAGTAACGTGCATTCTATGACTATGTCTTGTATCATAGATATGATCATCACGGAAGAGGTGATTGTGTCATAGATATGATCATCACAAGCCTTCACCAGTGCAGCGAAATATGTAGCGAGGACGGTGAGTTCCAAGAAGAGGATGCATCCCCTGTGAGTATGTGATAGAGGTATCTCCTATGCATTTGGAGATGCATTCATGCTCTATGAACTTATAACCACAGTCCTTGATCGAATAGAAAGAAGAGGTTCTCATGTCGAGAAACTTGGTGTAATGCGATCTGATGTATTAAGCATAGACGCCTAGTCCATGATGGGAACTGACACCTAATTCCATGACCTAGACTAAAGTCGGGAGATGGTAGATGGAAGGACCGTACCCATATTGACTCGGGAGCCTACATGGTAACACATAAATATTCCTAGTATCTAGTGCCATGGAACCGTTGTTAGATGGCCACCCATGGTGATGGGCTTTCTTGATTAAGGGTTAATAAAGAATTATTAATTAAATTAGATTTAATTAATAATACTATTAGACACTAGACCAAGTCTACCTGAAAGGTGAACCTAAAGAATCACTCACAAATCATCGGAAAGAAACAAAGAATTAATTTTGAATTAATTTCACAACTAATTGGATTACTTACAAAGAGAGATCAATTGGATGGATTAGACTCAAGCATATATTAATAACATTAATTTATATTGGGCTTGTCCTTATTATTTTAAGTTGGATCTTATTAACTAATAAAGACAATTTGGGCTTATCTATTTAATTATATTAAACACAAGTTGGCTCAATTAAATGGATTTATATTAAAATTGAATTTAAAAATTCATTGGGCTTGTATTTTTCTTTGTAAAAATTGGCTGAGCCACTAACTTTGAGCCCATGAAAATTCCATAGAAGAAAACAAATGGCTAGCAAATTTTAATTTTGAAAAATGCAATTCTAGAAATTATTGGGGATCCCTTTATTTGGAATAGAGAGAAATATACCTTGTAGATAAAAGAATGAATCTAGAAATATTTTTCATTAACAATACATGATATATATATATATATATGATACATAATATTTTGGAAAATATTTTATTATCACATTATTATACAACACAATAAAGTCCCTTCCTTCCTCACCTACCTCTCGGCCGCCCCTCTCTCTCTTGCACTTGGAATAATTTTTTCTCTTCTTCTCTTCTAGTAAAGAGAATATTAAGATTCCTATTCCGATGTGGTATGGACGAATTATAGAGGTTCCAGTATTGGAGCCTCAAGTGAAGAACATTTCAACCGAACGTTAGAAAAATGAAGGTATCATTTTTCACCCTTTCTATTTTTTGCTTTATGTGATTCCACATTAGCCTCATTTATGTTTTATTTTATTATATATCAAACGTCTGGGAATTCCAAGCTTACACCCCTTGAATTTGTTATTTTATGTGTTTTAATTTTGTTATTATGCTTTTTATTCGCCGCTTCAGTAGCATGTTCGTGGACCGTAGCACAGGATCCTTCAAGTGGTATCAATGTTGGAAATGGTGACCAGAAAGCCAATTAGATTGGCAGTTTTGAAAACCATTTAGCAATCTTTATGAATGTAGTAAGCATTCATCTATGGCACCATGTTATGTTGAACGATGTTTTAACGCCAGTACAAATGCCCACAGACTAATTGAATAACCCATGTGGTTGGACTGCGCATTCGATGATAGCTACAAAACCAACTTATGAGGGTTGGTCTGAAACGTTCGTCGAGGACCTCGAAACTGGGCATTGAGAGTCCTATAAAGACTTGCACTAAGTATTGCATTCATTGGATGAGTGTCGTGTTTCACCGGCGATAGACATGGGATGTCTATGCTATCTTAGTGATTAGTTGACAAGGTTGTTAACTAATTGAACTGAGTCCTGGGAATAGTCATATTGAAGCCTTGGAGGCTTAGTCGGTATGACTTGAACTTCCAGCTCCGGTTGTACAGGATTAGTCATTGGACTTGATGAATCATGGCAGTCGCATGCATAGTATGGCTATATCTTGAATTTAGCAAGAGATGATTGTGTCTTCGATGTGGTCATTATAAACTTACCCAGTATAGTCACATTATGTATTGAGGATGGTGGATCAAGATAGAATCTATCCCCTATCAGTATTTGATGGATATATCTTCTACGCGCACTGAGATGGTTTGGACTCTCTAAGTCTGTGGCCATAATAATTGATTGATTCTGCATAGTTGCCTGGTCCAGGATGGGAACCGACGCCCAATTTCATGCCCTAGACTAAGGTCGGGAGATGGTCGATGGAAGAACCATGCCTGTATGGAACTCGAGAGCCTAAACGTTCATGCTAACATTCACCTAGTCTCTAATGCCATGGACCATTGCTAGACGGCCACCCATGGTGACGGGTGTTTATGATTAATGGTTAATTAAAAATAACTAATTAATTAATTGTGTTGAACACAATGCCCAAGTCTAGCTGAGGGTGAGTCTAAAAAGTCAGACACAAATCACTATGGAAATGGTGGAATTAATTTACAATTAATTTGAGAAGAAATGAATTAATTTAATTGGATTAAATTAATTCAAGGAGAATATATAAATGATTGGATCATTTATGTAATAATCCATTTGATGGATTGCTCAAAAATTAATTAATTGGACTAACTAATTTTGAGCTTAGCACCTTTAAATTAATTAGATTAATTTATTAGATTTGGTTTAATTAATTGATTGGATCAATTAATTAGTATTTCGATTTACATTTATTTAATTGGATTAAATGAATCTTTGGACTTTGACGGGCTAAACTTAACTTAATTAATTATTATCCAATGGACTTTGATTGGGCTTGATTTAATTTGATTAAATTAAGATCGGTGCATACTTGAAGTCCCACCCCATTTGAGGGAGGTTGGGGCAAGTTAAGAAGGAGTTTATTTAATTAGTATTTCGATTTACATTTATTTAATTGGATTAAATGAATCTTTGGACTTTGACGGGCTAAACTTAACTTAATTAATTATTATCCAATGGACTTTGATTGGGCTTGATTTAATTTGATTAAATTAAGCTCGGTGCATACTTGAAGTCCCACCCCATTTGAGGGAGGTTGGGGCAAGTTAAGAAGGAGTTGAAACTCCTCACCACGATGAACATAATGGAGTGGTTATTTCTTCATGCTTGAAGGTTATATACATGCATGTGTATAGGTTGCCTTGGAGGCTGCTAACTTGATAGTTATTGAATTTTGAATTCAATTATATGTAATATACGAAACTACACACATATCAAGCATAACCATGAGATGAGCCACAAAATTTGCTCCTTTTCTCTATCAAAGATATTCTCGTTTTTGTTCTATATTAAATCGGATTCATGTTAGAACATAAACAATCCAGAAGCACTAAACAATAGTTTTAGTTTGGAGTTATTTTTGTTCTTATTCTTTCTTCTATCTAGCATTAGAAAAAGAACTATATCTATTCCATTTTGTGGTGTGGACAACTTAGAGGAATCTAGTTTGAATTCTCAAGTGAACGGAACGGGAGAACGTAAAGGGAACAATGCACGTTGCTACTCAACTATAGAAATAAAAAGGTAAAGTTTCATGTTTTGTTTCTATGCTTTTCGTTTCATCCTCTAGCCACTTTTCTAGCATGTTTATGTGTTGATTATTATGCTTTTGACAAACACTGAACGCTAGAGAATTTCAAAGGGAATACCCTTCTGAACCGTTTTAATATTTTTATTTCACCATATCAAACCATTCCCAAGCCATACTGAGTCTTTCAATCAAAACACGGTTCGATATAGGGGTTGATGGTTATGTGATATTTGCATGTTAACGTGCTTTTATGGCTTTTGAATCATGTTTTAATGCTTTTTGTTAAGTAATTATATGATGAAAATAGCTTGTTTGATTTTTACAATTAAATGGATGATTCAAGCATGTGAAAATTTGAAATTTTCTATATTTATGAAATTTTTTTGCTATTTTACATTCAATACACAAAATATAGGAAACAAAATCGCAGAAGCACTGCCGCTCTGGGGCACAGTGTTCGCCCGACCAGACTTGCGCAAGCAAGGGAGCCTGCACGCTCGGAAGCTGGCAGAGACCAAGCGCGCATGTGAGCACCTGGCAATGCAACCACGCGCGTGCACACGCACAGGCAACGACGGCAGTGCGTGCAACAAGGCTGACAGCCAACGGCTGGCTGTTTTTTGCCTATTATTCAAAGATTTGATTTTCTGGAATTTTCTTCAGTATTAGTTAACTGTTTTAATTTTTTGGGACAAAATTGAATTTTTTCTAAAATTTTAATTGCATAATTAATTGGCCAATGCACAGATTTTCGATCATCCTTTTGATTGCAGCTTGTGTTTTCTTCGTAACATTAATTTTTATGATATTGGATATCCTGGGGTATAATACTACATGGGATGTTTATTATGTGATGTATGGATGGATGATCATGGAGCCCACGACCTCTTGTAAGTTTAAGTTTATGGTGGGCTCGTATGCCCTTGTAATGTTTCTTCTCTCTTCCTTCTCGGTGAAACACTCAAACACTAACTCTTACTTGGTTGGACCAAGTTAAATATTAGGCCTAAAATGGACTTGGATCGAGATTGTCTTGATTTGACTAAGCCTTCCATCCACAAAAATGTGATGAGGAAGCTACTGTTACCCAAGTGTGGTCTTACAAGTCCTGGCACAGTTAGAATAGAGGAAAGCTACACCATCGTTGTGAAAAAAGAACACGTTTAGTATTTTCCTATCTCACGATTCGTGGGGGGGTGACGACTGATGTGTGATTTGGTTTATGGGTCGAGCTTAACATTGTGTAACATGATTCGCTTGCAGTCATCAAGATCATATGAAGAGATGAGGCAAAATATCTTGGAAATCTCATGGAATGAAAATAGCATCGATTGCCTCCCACGGGGCTTTTCCATGTGAGTCATAAAAGCAGGGCATGGTAAACTGTTCTTGTGGATCCCAAGCCCACTAGGAAATGACTTCCCAAAACTCCACTTAAGAGTGGTGGGCTTTCATATAAATAGTGAGAGAATTAAAGACTAAAAGACCATGTCTTGAACTTATCAATAATATTACTATCATATGTTGAAATCTGTTTAATTCTATATTGTAGAACATGTTTAAGAACCCCTTAACCCTGATAATGGAAACTAATGAATTCAATGGAACGAACTACAACAACTAGCTATAAAATCTAACGGTTGTCCTAGGTTTCAAGAACCAGGCCATGTCTTGGACAAGCTGCTCCCGGCGACCTTGCAGAAAGGGTCTTCGCCCGAAGAACGTGTGACGTTCGAGAAGTAGCATGAGGACAACAACAAGGTCTCAGTATCATATTAGCTTCGGTGACCAATGACATCAAAAGCAATATGATAGGTTGGAAAACGTTCCCTTGATAATGCTTCACATGATCGAAGTTTGTACAATTCCTGATAGGAATATTAGATATTCTGCTACAAAACTATTTTTTAGGACAAAGATGACCAAAGGATCTTCTATGCAAAGTCTTACGATCAAGATGCTATCCCTCGTGGAGATGCACGAAGACCTTAAGCTGGACTTGACAATGACACGTACATTGATGTGATCCTCCATTCACTTCCTCCCTGCTATGACCCGTTTATCATAAACTACAACATGAATTAACTTAAAAACTCTATTCGTGAGTTAATTAATATGATGGTCTAATACGAGGCATGATCTGCACCTATGTTACTAATAGGAGAGGCTTCAACCTAGAAGGCTAAAGGCCAGAAGGTCGAGTACTAGAAGAAGAAGAAGGAAAAGGAAAAGTCATCGCAGCCACTGCTAGCGCTCCAAGTGTCCCTATTGCTCTAATGGGAAAGGGAAGAACGGCGATTCACAGCGGTCGAGGGCAAATGATGTTTGCATTCATTGCTGTGAAAAGGGGAATTAGAAGAGGGAGTTCCCACAACTTCTCTCCAACCCAGGTCCGTTTGTCTCGAAGTAAATATGATAACTAATTCTGCTTCTTGGGTATTGCATACTGACTGTGGAGCTCACATCTGCAATGATTTGCAGGTGATGGAAAGAAGCACAAGGCTAAGTAAGGACAAGATGATCTAAGGGTCGGTGATGACAAGGTCGTTGCTGCGAAATCAGTGGGATCTCTCAACTTAGGTATTAGTGATCATATTCGGATAGAATTAAAGAACTGTTATTATGTACTAATCATGATCAAAATATTATTTTCGTTCCTGTTTCAGACAATGATGGTTATGCATTTAAGATTAATAAAAATAGTTTTTATTTGATGATTGATAATAACCTTCATCTGCTTGGTACATTAACGAACGCTTTTATATTTTCCAACAGTCAAATTGGATTATAATTGCCCAACAGAAACAAAAATTACATAATCATGAAAATGCACAGATTTGGCATGTAAGGTTAGGTCATGTCTCCATAGAAAGGATGAGGAAGTTGGTAGAACCAAGGAGTCTAGAGGTAGATGACTTGGGTAAACTATCAACTTGCGAGTCCTGTCTAAAAAGAAAATGATCAAGAAACTTTTTGTTTGTCACGCTTGCCACTGGTTTGTTGGACTTAATCCACACAGACGTATGTGGACCACTAAATACTCCGGCTAAAAGAAGATAGTCGTATTTCTTAACCTTTATCTATAATCACTCATAGGATGGTTATGTTTAGCTACTGAGGTACAAGTTTAAGGTATTTGGAATATTTAAGGAATTCAGACTTGAAGTAGATAATCAAACTAGCCATAAGATCAAAGCCTTTCAGTTAGACCGAGGTGGAGAATATTTAACTGGTGAGTTCATGGATTACTTAACAAAGAATGGAATTCTCTCTCACTGGACTCCTCTTAGAACGCCATAGCTTAACGGCGTGGCCGAAAGGAGAAGTCAAACCCTGTTGGACATGGTTCAATTCATGAAGAGTTTTACTGAATTGCCCCTATCCTTCTGAGAATACGCTCTTGATACAGCGGCCAAGTTCCTCATAGCGCCGTCCAAAGCTGTACCCCATACGCTATATATGATATGGCACAATCATGGTAAGAAAATATATCAAAACATAAGGTAAAAAAAAAAAGACAAGTTTTATTAAACATGATTTCTACAGCCTCAACAACGAGTTCCACATGAATTTATTTTAAAATATTCATCAAATAAATAAAGTTGAATCTGTTGTTGAACCCTAATTACGGAAAAAAATTTGTTAATATATTTGAAATTTAAATATTTATTTTTTAAAACTTTGACAGGAAAGAAAATTAATTTAAAACAAATTGAGAAACAAAAAGAAAAATAATTAAATATGTGTCTGAGTTTCCATTAAACTTGCACACGGAGCACAAAAGATGGGATCCAGCAATAGTACACCGGAATCTTCACAAGATGAATTTGAATTGGTGTTGGATGAATTTAGTGTATGTTCTTCAAGAATTCTGTTGGCAAATTATACACGATGACGAATTAAAAAATCGATTCAAAAGGAATTAAAGAAGGAAAAAAAAGAATCAGATGCTTGAGAAAAGGAATAATGGAGTTGCTCGCATAGAATTAATCTTACATTTCTGGAGTGTTTTGCCATTTCTTGGATACCGAAGGAATAAAATGTAACGTTCCTAGGGCTCTTGAGCGTAGTACTTTATGGACTTGAACAGTGTTTTGCAGTGAGTGTGTTGAGGGGGAAAAGGCGTGAGCAAATGTGAGTGTTTCAAATAACAAAGCTTGATTGGGGGTAGCAGAAGTTTTGGAATAGACGTTCTATTTATGATAGTCTACATTATGATAATCTACTAATTTTTCTATTTATTAATAGATGTCTAAAAATCCACTTAGAACCATACTTGATGCTAATAAATTAGATGGAACAAACTATTCGAATTGCCTAGGAAATACACTGAGGATAGTCCTCAATTTCAAGAACCTGACTTGTGTTTGGAAAAGTCCCTACCTCAGACTTTGCCGGAAGGGTTCCTGCCATGAGAATATTAGACGTTCGAGAAATATAGTCAGTGGCATGAGGACAACCGGAATGTAAACACTGGGCACGATGAGTAACAAGATCCAGAAACAGTACGGGAGGTATGAATATTTAGATGCAAGACATGCTTATTTTAGATTTTATTTGATATTTTTCATATGCCATATTTTAATTGTATGAGAAACTGAGAACATATATAATAACAATTATATCGTTTATAGCAGTGTGAGTGTCGTTTTGTGTTCTAATATTTTTAAATTTTCTGTGTGGCCAAATCCGTTCGTATCTTGTCCCTATCGCCGTGTCCGTAGCCACACATCATAGATAACTATATTAATCAAACTATAACATGTTATATAAAGAAAAATTTTAAATCCTTTTACTATTCACACTTTTTATAATAGTATAGACAGTGTTTATCTATGGTTTCATGCCATTTTTTTCTACCTTTTCTTTTAAAAAATGGATATGTGTGGTGATGGTTTAGGAGTAGCATTTACACATTTTGATATTTATTAACAAGGATCAATAATTTATATCGTACATTATTGAAAAGATCAAAACTTGTACACTTACATTTTATTCTATTATATTAGAGATAATAAAAATATTCTATAATATACATAGTAATTACATGTCAAATCTTAATTTACATTTTAATCTATCTTACTACAAAAAGAGTTCACTTTACATTATAAGTGATTTAATTTATTCTCATTATTCTTTTGGCATTTCTATGTTACTCTTCAAATTGTTTTCTTACATGACAATTCATTCAATTGATTTTCATTTGTCATCTAACCAATTTTGATATGTTAAGTGATTTAACTAATTCTCATTTATATGTATACTAGTAAAATTTAAACATTAAATCATTTCAATTTTTGTGATTTTTTATAGGTGTTATATGATAGGGGGAACCTAGTAAATGCGGTATATTATGAATATAATATACAAAAGAATTATATGATTAAATAAATATAATGTGAAAAGTAATTAGTAGGAATAAATGTGAATAATGTAAAAAGTAATTAATAAGAGTATATGTGTAATGTCAAAAGGAGTTAATAAGAAATAATAAGTATATTATTTTACATTTCTATCGTTAAAAAATAATATTTGGAAGGTTAATTTAGTCCAACCAAAAAAAAGAAAAAACTTTATAATTTTGTCTAAAATTTATTGGTGCCGCACATAATAACTAGAGAAAATGTTTTCTCATGAAATGTATTCGAAGTTCTAAATTAAATTGGAAGTTTAGATATTGTTCAAATTACATGGTTTTGTCTTTCAACCTAAAGGTCACCATTTTGAGTTTACTTTTATAGTAGTTTCTTGCATTTAGTAATTTTTATTTAATGTATGCTTTAATTTGAAATTATTTATCTATATATATCGATAATCTAATACACTATTTTCATGTCGACAAAATAATAAGAAAGAATAAGGAGAAAATCGATTGGCTATAAATAAATTATTGGGTTGTTTAAAGCGCAAGCAAAGATCTCTAGCTCTTCATCATCCATTTTATTTGCATTTTCATTGCCTAGATTTAATGGAATGCCTATTAAGATGAGAGCATATAACAAAGATAAGAGTTAAAATTCAACCAAACCAAAAGCAATTATGTTGGTAAGAAATGATTATGATTTAAAGTAGAACATTCTACATACCTTCTATTTTCTTTTCTATCTCAGTAATATTTCTTGTACTACTTCCACTTCCATCCCCACCCTGAATATGAGGAAGTTTTAATATGCGTCATGAAAAATTGACATAGTAGTTCATTCATTTTCTATATCTTATATCGCTGAAAGTTGGAAAATAAAATATATCCATATAAAATTTTGGTCAAAGATAAAATGAATTTATGGATTCTGAATCTACCTGTTCGAGCACTAGATCATTCCTCCGACAGCTATAGAGTATAAAAATTGCAACCTCCTTTAAAGAGCAGAAGCTTTGAGAGACTCTATCATGAATGTTGCATGAAAATTTGGTTGAAGAATGTTAGTTATATTACATTAGTTTTGCATAACTAAAAAATTTACAGATTATTTAGATAAAGTATTAAACAATTATTACCTTATCACTTGCATTTGAGGCATTGCGCTTTCTCTTTTGTAATATCCAACCCTCTAGTCATTCCTGTAGGGACAACTTGTGTCTTAGTTGGATTTTTACTGTCTCAATAATTTCTAGTAGAAGGTCCACGTCTTGTTGGAGAGGGACTTTCTTCACTCTTACGTTCAACTTGTCTTCATTATCTTGTATAATTATGTTATACATGTTCCTTTTCCCTACTTCAACCTGCCATACATATGTATGTCAGTAGAATAGATGAGTTTATTTTATAAATTATAATTTAACATTTTTGAGATAAAGAAACGTAAAAGTGGATAATAACAAAAATGCACGTGATTGCACACTAATATCTAATCTTGTTTCCTTTTTTTTAGTGCATGAGGGGCTAGAGATAAGTAAAAGTGATTACATAAGCTTTTTACAAACAAATTGTTATATGTAGATTAAAGAACAAATAAAAAGTTACCAAGAAAATAAATATATTTTAGAATAAAAAGTAATAAGATGAGATAAAGATTACTTCAGTACTCGAAATCAATAAATCATAATAGCAAATAAATTTCTAATCTTCAAATATTTGGATATATAAACCTAGCTTGCGTCCCAAAAAAATAAAGAATTACTATTATTTTAGTTTTATTGGTCATAGGAATCTCACATTATATCTTGTAATTGAGAAACTTCCCCAAACAAATGTTAAATTAATGGTCATGGACTAAACACATAGTTGCTAGTCGCTGATCAAGATGCCTAAAGAGCCGGGCTCAAGAGGGACTCAACCTAAGATCTGATTGACCCAATCAAGAAAAGTTGGTTGGTCCAATCCAAGCAAATCCTGGACTGATTTTAAGTTTCAATACTTGGAATAGGCCCAGCCTAATGACCTAGGACCTCCTAACCCTGGGTCGAGTTAGCGGGCAGACCTAATCGAGCTACTTCTTTTTTTTTTTCTAATGATACATGACATATAAGTTTTATTTTATTCTTGTAGCTTAACTATTTTATATTTTTTATACTTTTGAAACTCTAAAGAATTTTTCTTTATTCTTCTACTTCTATATTAGTAAAACAATTTACTAAAACTCATTGTTATTATTTTAAATATTTTTTGGGCTTGTCATTATTTAAGTTTATTATTTGTAGCTAGTTGGTTAAATTGTTATTATGTTCTTTATGCGGTCTTAGCTACTTTTTTTTTTTTTTTGTAGTTTTGATTTTTTGTTTGGTTTAATTTATGATTTATTTATTTAAAATAAAAGCATAAATTATTCAACTTTGTTCAAAAAAGAATCTCATCTTCATTAAAAAAGAAAGAAAAGAAAACAGGCACAATCAAGTTTGGTTTGAGTCTAGGCCAGTTCATCACCACTGCTATTGCACTTTGTCTTCATCCCACGTTTTGTGCTTAATTTAAGGTATAAAAATTAGTATTTTCAAATATGGTAAGAAAATATATCAAAAAATAAAGACAAGCTTTATTGAGCATGATTTCTATAGCCTCAAGAATGGACTCCGCATCAATTTATTTTAAAACGTTCATAAAATAACTAAAGTTAAATTTCTTGTTGAACCCTAATTATGGAAAAAAATTCTTAATATATTCAAAAATTAAATATTTATTTTTCTAAACTTTGATAGAAAAGGAAATTAATTAAAAATAAATTGGAGAAACAAAAAGAAAAATAATTAAATATGTACCTGAAGCTCCATTAATCTTGCCAACAGAGCACAAGAGATGCGATTCGGCGATAGCACATCACCGGAATCTTCACAAGATGAATTCGAATTTGGGTCGGATGAAATAATCCAACCAAGATCTTTAGTGTATGTTCTTGAAGAATTCTGTTGGCAAATTATAACGATGACGAATTAACAAATCGATTTAGAAAAAAGAATTAAAGAAGGAAAAAGAAAGAATCAAATGCTTGTGAAAAGGAATAATTGAGTTGCCTGCATTGAATTCATCTTACATTTCTAGAGTTTTTCGCCATTTCTTGGCTACTGAAAGAATCAGATGTAACGTTCCTAGGGCTCTCTGAGCGTAGTACTTTATGGACTTGAACAGTGCCCTGCAGTGAGTATGTGAGGGAGAAAAGACGTGAGCAAATGTGAAGTGTGATTGGTTAAGTGAGAGAGTGCGCATGTCACTACAAGAAAACAAGGTATTCGAGACAGAAACTTCCGTCTTTAAAACCATGATTTTCGTCTCTAAACTAAATTAGCGACGAAAACATCCATTGTCGCAGTCCGTGGCTGAAAGCCTTGTGGCTAAATATTAGCGATGGAAATATTCTGTCTCTAATTTGGAGACGGAACATTTCCGTCACTGATTCTATCGCCAAACAAGAACAGAATTTTAGGGTAAAGATTTCCGTAGGCAATCCGTCTCTGATTCAGTGGATAAAAAAAGAACTTTCTGTCTCTAATCGTCTCTAAAGGTAAAGTTTTTGTTTTTAATTCCGTGTCTAATTCCGTCTCTGAAACGCAGAAAATTTTCCGTCTCTGATCCGTCTGTAAAATCGTACAAATTTCCGTCTCTAATCCGCCTCTGATTCGGCCTCTAAACTTTCAAAATTTTCCGTGTCTAATCCGTCTTTAATTTTTTTTGGTTTTTTTGGCAGATTTTTTAATTCTGTGCCCAAATTAATATTTTGGTCATTATACCATCAAATACATTCAATCAATACCAAAATGTGAATTTTCCAAACCAAGAAATATAAATATTAACAAAAAAGATACTTATAATGCAACAAACAATAATATAATTGATGTCATTGTATTATCCAAATACTACCAAATAATATCAATGTATGCACTCCCAAATCAACAAACATAAGTCAAAGTACAACCCAAATCAACATAAACTAAGACATAAACAACCAACAGAAAAAATAAATTAATGATCTTTTCTGAAATATTGTTGCTCCTGCTGTCCCAGACCCACCAGCAAATTGTTGGTTTGTGTATCCCACATCTTGAAGTAATTTTTGAACTAATTCTTGTAGGTCTGCCTCCCTCTTTCGAGCTTCTTCAAGAGCAATTTTTTATTTTCTTCTTCTCGCCTTGAAAATTCTTCTTCCATCTTTGTAGCATTAGAGCGCATGTACTCCACAAGTACATTAGATACAAAGGAGTATTTATGTAATAAAATAACAAAATTTCTCAACATATAAACTAACCAATATTTAACTATCAATACAAATTATACTTGCACTAATTCTTTTTGATTTATTGTAGATGAACTCCCCAATTCCTTTGTTTTTTCTATGGCATCTTTGAAATACCTCAAGATCAGTCACTTCTCTACCAAGTTTTTTTTCCTATAGGTTACAAAACAATATTAATTCATATGCCAAAAAATTGCATAAAAGATATCTAAAAATTTTATACTTAAAACTTACCATTTTTTGTCTATGTGCCCCTACAGGAATAGAACCACCATTATGTTTTGTTATTGAACCATCTTTTTAGTCAATGTTGTGTATGTGTGTGTGAGTGTTTCTTACAACAAAGCTCAATAGAGGGTAGCAAAAGCCTTGAAAGTTACGTTCTGTCGTTTTCTCATAAAATTTTTCTATTAATTTCTTCTCTTTTGGTTTGTCTTTACATAATATTATTGTAACAATTAGACTGAAAGCATTTTTAGAAAGGCAAAAAATTATTTTCTACATTAGATTCGTCCAGAAAAGGCAAAAAAAAACTAAAAGAGATAGTATTTATGAAAATTAATTAAAGAGTTCATCAATATGTACGTATTGTTATATTGTAATCAACCATTTGTTTTTACAAAATTCTTTATATACAACTCCAGTTTTTGAGTAAAATTGAAAAACTTAAAGTAGTGATGAAGTTAAAATTGACACTCAAAAATGAAAAATTAATAAACCTTTCTTGCAAGTTCAATCATTTTGCCTTTATGAAGTTTGACAATACTTTTAACTAAGGATCTATTGATATTCGGTTTTGAAAGAAACATATGTGGTAGGTGTGTTTTAATATGAAAAATGTAATTAATGGTTTGGTATATAAAGATAGGTATAAATTTTAGTGATTATTACACTTTGAGGATTGGATTTCATTAATGAACTAATGTGTATAGTAATTTAAGTTTGAAATTGAATTGCAATTATATTAAAGTTATACAGATATACAAATGTGTGTCAGAATTTTTTGCACCAATTTATTTGGTTCTCTGCCAGCATAGAACATATCAATTTCAAATATTTTGAAAAGAAAAATAAATTGATACTTTTGAATCCATTAATCCATCAATTTTTCATTTTTGAGTGTCAATTTTAACTTCATCACTACTTTAAGTTTTTCAATTTTACTCAAAAACTAGAGTTGTATTTAAAGAATTTTGTAAAGACAAATGGTTGATTACAATACAACAATATGTACAGATTCATGAACTCTTTAATTAATTTCCATAAATATTATCTCTGTTTTTTTTTTACCTTTTCTAGAGGAAGCTAATGTAGAAAATAATTTATTGTATTGTATTCATAGATAGCATCAATATATACATTTCTTTCTAAAAATGCTTTCTATCTAATTATTACAATAATATTAAGTAAAGACAAACTAAAAAAGTATAAATTAATAGAAAAATATTATCAGAAAAAGACAGAACATTGCTTTCGCGGCTTCTGCTCCCCCTATCAAGCTTTGTTGTTTGAAACACTCACACATGCACACATTTAGTCACACTCTCTAACTCAACCACTCACACTTCACATTTGCTCACTCCTTTTCTCCCTCAACACACTCACTACATAATACTGTTCAAGTCCATAAAGTACTACGCTTAGAGAGTCCTAGGAACGTTGCATCTGATTCCTTTGGTAGCCAAGAAATGGCTGAAAGCTCCAGAAATGTAAGATGAATTCTATACATGCAACTCCATTATTTCTTTTTCAAGCATTTGATTCTTTCTTTTTCCTTCTTTAATTCTTTTTACTGAATCGATTTGTTAATTCATCATCGTCGTATAATTTGCCAACAGACTTTTTCAAGAACATACACTAAAGATTTGGCCGGATTATTTCATCCGACCCAAATTCAAATTCATCTTGTGAAGATTCCTGCGATGTGCTATCACCGAATCCCATCTCTTGTGCTCTGCCGGCAAGATTAATGGAGCCTCATGTACATATTTAATTATTTTTCTTTTTGTTTCTCTAATTTATTTTTAATTAATTTCCTTTCCTATCAAAGTTTAAAAAACTAAATATTTAATTTTTGAATATATTAAGAAATTTTTTTCCATAATTAGGGTTCAACAAGAAATTTAACTAAAGTTGAACCCTAATTATCAAATGACTAAAGTTGAATTTCTTGTTGAACCCTAATTATAGGAAAAATTTCTTAATATATTCAAAAATTAAATATTTATTTTTTAAAATTTTGACGGGAAAGAAAATTAATTAAAAAAAATTGGATAAAAAAAAGAAAAATAATTAAATATGTACCTAAGTCACCATTAAACTTGGGCACAGAGCACAAGAGATGGGATCTGGCGATAGCACATCACTGGAATCTTCACAAGGTGAATTTGAATTTGGGCCGGATAAAATAATCCTGCCAAAATCTTTAGTGTATGTTCTTGAAGAATTCTGTTGGCAAATTATACGGGAATTGACAAATCAATTCAGAAAAAAAAATTAAAGACAGAAAAAGAAATAATCAAATGCTTGATAAAAGGAATAATGGAGTTGCCTCCACAGAATTCATGTTACATTTCTGGAGTTTTCGCAATCTATTGGCAATCGAAGGAATCAGATGTAACGTTCCTAGGGCTCTCTAAGCGTAGTACTTTATTGACTTGAATAGAGTTTTGTAGTGAGTGTGTGTTGAGGGAGGAAAGGCGTGAGCAAATGTGAAGTGTGAGTGGTTGAGTGAGAGAGTGAAAGTAAATGTTGTGTGTGTATGTGTGAGTGTTTCAAACAACGAAGCTCGATAGGGGGTAGCAGAATCCTCGAAAGTTACGGTTTGTCTTTTTCTCATAATATTTTCCTGTTAATTTCTTCTTTTTTGGTTTGTCTTTACTTACTATTATTGTATTAATTAGACAGAAAGCATTTTTAGAAAGAAATGTATATGTTGATGCTATATATAAATACAATACAATAAATTATTTTCTACATCAGATTCTTCCAGAAAAGGCAAAAAAAAGAGATAAAAAGATAATATTTACGAAAATTGATTAAAGAGTCCATTACTCTGTAGATATTGTTGTATTGTAATCAACCATTTGTCTTTACAAAATTCTTTACATACAACTCCAGTTTTGAGTAAAATTGAAAGACTTAAAAGTAGTGATGAAGTTAAAATTAATCATTTTGCGTTTATTGAAATTTGACAATACTTTTAACTAAGTATCTATTGAAATTCAGTTTCAAAGGCCAGATATTTTGAAAGAAATCTATGTGATAGGCTGTATTGTAATTTAAGTTTGAAATTGAATTGCAATTATATTAAAGTTATACACATAAACTAATGTCTGTAAGAATTTTTTGCACCAATTTATTTGGTTCTTTGCCACCACAGAACATATCATTTTCAAATATTTTGAAAAAAAAAATCAATTGACACTTTTCAATCCATTAATCCCAATATATATATATATACACACATATATATAATAGACACTTAAAAGAGCGAAAAGAATAATAAAGACTAGAGGGTTGGATATTACAAAAAATAAAGCAGCTTCTAGAATATCCAACCTTCTAAGGTTGACTATTCTCTAGCAGCTTCTGAAACGTCTCATGTAGAACAAACAAAATTATTAACACTTTTAAGAAAGAATTAATTTTTTTAAAAAAATAATATTAATATTGTACCTACTTACCGCCACCTCCAACGTTGTCGGCCCACTCCAACGGCCGTCCACTTTTTTGTTGTAGCACCTCTCCAATCACTCCATCTGCTTGAGGGGCTGACCCAGCTTTGCCTCCTGTAGAAGAAAAAACAATTTAGCATCTTATTTATAAAATAATGGTAAAGCATTTAAAATACTATTATTACTTACCAACTTCCTCTTGTGCATGTCGATAGAGGAAGACTCCCCCCCTGATACACAATTGAGGACGTCGTAGAGTTCGTTGCCCGATTTGCCTTATTCTTTGAGGACTCCCGCTGGAAGTCCACGCTGGCCCAGTACGTTTGGAGCTGGAGCCAAACCTTATTGGCCAGCCAGAGTGGCCTAACCAGGCTGGACAGGGCAACGAAAAGTATCTTCTGGATTTATTTATTGGCCAACATGTGGAAGACCCAAAACATGGACTCATCGTCACAGTCCAACCAGTAGGTCATCTACAATAATAAAATTAAATAAAATATTAGTAAAATTAATTAAATGATTAGATTATTAGATAAAACCAAATTAATTTAAAATTGATTACCTTAGACATGCTAATACTCTCAAACCAGAAATGCTAGTACTATGGCAGCATATGCCTTAGACATGGCTATGGACGGGGAAAGTGTCCCCGTCACGAATGCATTGATGCGCTCATGAAAGCGGCAGCCAGACCTAAAAAGACATGCTATATTAGACATTTTTAAGATAAAATAATACTAAAAATATTTGATAAATAAATTTACCTCACGTCATCAAGGCTGATATAGTGGGCGTGCTGATGGTGCACATATGTTTTTGTATGCTATTACCAAAGAACTATACATTTTTAAATAATTATTAATTATTGGAGATGTTGTCATCAATTTATTTTCTATTTCTAATGATTATGTAATTGTATTTTAATTTGAAATATTACTTTAATATTGTTATTGTTTACATTATTTTGTAAATAATATTATTATTGGAATTATTTGTCTAATTATGATTATTGACATTATTATGTAAAAATATTATTGTTGAGAGTTTTCTAATTTTGCATTGTTATGTAAATAATGTTATTATTGGGAATATTAACTTATTTTTTATGATTATTGACATTATTATGTAAAAATGTTATTACTGGAAAAATTGGTCTAATTTGTTATTATTGACGTAATTACGTAAATATGTTATTGTTAGGAATATCGGTGTAATTTTTATGATTATTTACATTACTATTTAAAAATGTTATTATTGAAAATATTGATCTAATTTTTTTTATTGTTTACATTATTGTTTGAATAATGTTATTATTGGAATTAACTATTGGTCTAATTTTTGGCATTGTTTACATTATGATGTAAAAATTATTTTATGGAAAATATTGGTCCAATATATTTGATTATTTACATTATTATTTAAATTACTTTACTATTGGGATTCTATATTGGTCTAATTGTTTGTTGGTTATTTACATTATGATGTACAAAATTAGCCTATTTATAAAATAAATTGCACATGTATACAATAAATTTCACTACAATTTAAGCAATATTATATAATACACACAAGAATTGCATAAATTATAGAATATTACAGTAAATTGCACAAATAATTACACTATACATTTACTAAATTATACAATAATTGCATAAATTACACAACTATACAATTAATTTTGAAAAATTACACAAAATGTCTATAATTGCAGAAATTCTTATACAACTATATATTTCTATATTGTAAAAATTGAATAAAATAATTTTTTTTTACAGAATTGCTTTTAAAAATTACAAAAAATTGACAGAGTTTTATTTAAAATCACCCAAATTTAAGAGAAAATTTTTTAAACTACCATAAATTTACAAAAATTTAGAGAATTACATAAAATTTACAAAAAAAAATTTAAAACTTTCAAAAATTTACAGAAAATTATTAAAATTACCAAAAAATTATGAAATTTTTTAAAATTTCATAAATGTATAAAAATTTTAAAAAATTACAGAAAATTTAAGAAAATTCTTTTAAATTGCTGAATGTTTTTTAGAATGTTTTATTTTACGCTAAAAAATCAAAAAAAAAAAAATATAGCAAAAACCGTCCTAAACATGTTAATGATTAGAGAAAAGTAGACCATAAATTTAATTAAGGTCATCGGAAACATATAATGCTTGAATTAAATTGATACATACTCAGAAGATCAAGTATATTTGTATATATAAGATTGTTAAGTCTTGCGTAGATGTAAGTGGCATCTTATACTATTGTATTGGATTGTTTAATCAGACTGTTAAAATTTTTATCAGACTGTTGGATACTATTAAATCAATAAAATATTACATTCGATTAAGCTTTTGAAATTTTTGTTAGACGGATACTAATATATTGTATCTGATACACAATCAACGAGGTTAAGAACAATGGAACTGTCCATCAGACAATTTGATTTTAGATTAGATCACTAGATATGTTCATATATGGAAAGTATTGTTATGAGTCTAAGTTTAGAATTAATTAGGGTCCCGAATGTTGAGACATTATAATCGGGAAGTGAACGAGCAATCTAAGGGAATATTTAGGGATGGTTTTTGGAATTCATTTGGAAATGCTTTTTTTTAAATCATTTTAGAAATAGATATTTTATACATTTAAGAATGATTTTATTTAATTTCATATTTTGCAACGGTCAAATACCGTTCCTAGGTTTGATTTTCCCTCAAGTTTTCTATTGGCGCGAAATGAAATTTATTGAAATGGTCAAAATATATAAATCGTTCCTATATTTTAATTTTTCCTCTTTCTTATTTGGGACATTGTAATATATTGAACAATTTATTTTATTAATGTCGTTCAAAGTTGGAACGGGCTCTGGATCGATTTCCTAATTTTTTGAGCGTTCCTAAATAAAAAAAAATATGTTTTGTTTTTTAAAAATAATTATTAGCATGGACAAATAATTTGCAAATTCTACTTCTGAATTAGCTGGTAAACTATTTTTATGAATTATTATCGGTAATTTATTAATTTATACTAATTTCTATCGGCAAAATACACAGACACTTGATACAGAAAACAGTAAATGTTAATAATAATAATTATCTTCTTCAGTTTCGTAATCCTCATCAAAGCTATCCTCGTTAGACTCATCATCAGATTTACAGTTCCCCGATCAGGATGTACGTACTCCTTATTGATTATCAATAGAAAGCTCAACGATAAATTATATACCATTTGGGTCATGCAGGTCATAATTATGGTTGTCCTTCGCAACTTGTGGAGTAGGTATTATCTCAACCTCTTGAAACGCAATGTCGGTCCATCGAGATTCATGGGATATACGGCTTTGGGCATCACGTTCGGCCTCCTTTCGTCCAGCTCAAGCTTCAGTAAATTACATATGATCTCCAGGTCCTTCCGTGTATTGAAAGTATCCCTCGTTGTTCTTTTTATATTCATCACGGTATTGAATACATTGTCAAACACGTTCTTCCCAATGTGCATGACATCAAGATTGTGTCGTATCAGATGCATCAACTAGTATTCAAACTCCCAGAAAATACTTTTCTTTGTCCACTTACACTCGCTACCGTACTCGTCCGGGAGCGACAACAACACTTTTAGGGATGGTCCAGGCGGAGGAACTATCTGTCAGTCAAAGCAGCACGCGTTCCTACCTTTCAGCAGGTTGAATGAACGTATGTCTTCCATACAAACTAGACTCCGCATAACACTAGTGGAACACCATCCACATGCCATTCCATAAGCGGCAGATCATTCACAGTCCACATCAACACGGTGTGCATTGAGAATATCTCGTTTTTCAGTGTTGCACGTTAGTAGACCTACATGACGCAGATTCTGCAACTCCTCGATCAGCGACTTCAGAGTAAGCATCGATGAGACGTTCGGATTGGAAGGATCGGGGATCACCATCAGCACGAACATATACTCAGCACACATGCACATTCCTAGTGGGAGATTGTACGGTGTAAGTATAACGGGCCAACATGAGTACGTACGACCGTACTGTCTGTGCAATGCGAGCCCATCCATGCAAAAAACAGTCTAACATTACGGGGCTCTACTGCAAAATGAGAATATGTCCGGTGAAAACGCCTCCATGCATCTACATCAAACCGATGGCACATGGATCCATCTTCCGTATGATTGTTGGCATGCCACGTCATTTGCTCGGCAATCGCTTCTAAAACATACAACCTTTACAGGCGAGGAGTAATCAACAGGTACCTAAGAATGCCATACGGTGTCTTTTGGCGATTAGAATTTCGCTCACTAGTTGACTCGTGTCTAGCTTCTCCACAAAACTTTCTGTAGTCCATATAATGTCGTCCTTTCAGTACATAATGCAACCATTTTCACACACATCAATCTTCTCAATAGGTAAATTCAAGTTTTTATCAATTTCTTCGTACTATAGTAATCCTAGGGCAGGGTGTGCATGATCAGCCTACTAGGATATTTGGTTATATATATGCTGAGATAATGATTGGCGACCTTGATATTCACCAACTGAGTAACAACCCACAATTGTGATTGAGTGTAATCGTTCCACAACGGCTACTTGGCTGCATGCACTACATCATGAAATCAATCTGCCAATCCAGACACACAATTAGGGCCTCCTACTGTAATATGAACTAGGCCCTGCATTAGTAGGACTCGACCTCGTACCATTATCAGGCACAACATCCTAGTTATACTTAGAAAACTAGACAGCCGGCCTGGCAACATCAAAAACCATCCTCTGTGCTGAATCCATCTGCACCGCATCACCCAAGGCTTATTGGTACCCTCCATAACATTAGAAATGAGAGTTTGCTCCTCCTACAATGGGGTAGCGAAGGCGGCCTGAAAATACTCCTACACCCTCTCCTTGCTATGAGAAGTCCAATTATAATACTCCAACATAAAATCTTTCATAAATAAGTCAAAATTTACCTCGTCCATGATTTTGAAAACTTCATTTTTGCACTTGATTTTCTCACCATCTATATATGCATGTTGAGACTTTGGTCATTTTATAAATGTAGCTACACCATTCTCAATGGAGTAAGACCTGCCTATTTTGAAAATTTCTTCTCATACATCCATGATCCATCTCCTCAACTGTCTTAACATGACGACGAGTCCTACACAGGCACACAAATACACACACACACACACATAAACACACACACACATAAACACACACACACATATATATATATATATATTATTATAGCATTAAATTTAATTGACAAAATTACAACAAATATAATCAATTAGAAAATAAAGTGTTAAAGTTATTTTCTTATCAAAATAACTTCAAATATCAATAAAAGTCGAGATAGGTTGACGAACAATAGTAGAAAAATGTTTATGGGATAGTGAGAGATCAAAAAAAATTTGAGAAACATTGAGAAAATAGAGAGAAAATAAGAATAGAAGAAGATAGTGACATTAAATGAAAAGAGCACACATATTTAACTGTTAAAAAATATCCGTTGATATAGATTTTGAAACGGTCCTTTCGATGAGTTTAGGAGCATTTTTTTTACTGTTGAAATATAGCCGTTGTATTTCATTTGCAACAGTCTCAGTAACACTAAATAAATAATACAAAAAAACAATTCCAATTTGTACCGAATTTGGAACGATTTTTGAAACACATTACTTCTTAAATAAAACTAATAATTTGGAACAATTTTTCGCATAATTGATTAAGGGTGTTCCAAAATTATTCCATATTGTACCTCATTTTGGAATACATTTTCTAACTGTCATCTTGTGGACATCCTTTGCCATATATTTAGGAATGGTCAACTCAAGACCGTCCCTAATTCTAATATTATGTTGCAAACAGAGTTCCAACCATTTGCAATTTCTATTTTGTAACAGTATTTGGATCGGATTTGTAACTATTTGTTTGGAACTCATGTTGGCACGGTTTGCCCGTTCCAAAATTGTAACCCAAAAAAAATGTAGATCATGCCATCATCTTTCAATATCTATTCATTATGTGTTCCAAAGACCGTTCCAAGATGAAACGGGTTTAGGAACGGTTGCCCTGACCGTGCCAAATCCCGTCTTTTTTTATACTGTGGTAATGTGCTCTAGTCAAATCCCCTCTATAAAGGTGGTGGGCGGAGCACAAGATCTAGGATCCAATCATAGCACAAGAGATGGGATCAGCAAGATTTTTAGTTTTACAAGTTAGCTTAAGGAACTACCACTATATATATATATAAAAAAAAAAAAAGACAGGATTTGGAGCAGGTTTAGGAACGGATTTTTTGGGTTTGCAACGATTTGCAAGACATCGAACTTATTTGGGGGGATTTTTGGAACGATAGGAAATCTGTCCTTACAAATGTCGTTACAAAAAACTGTAGCACACTATGAAAATCGTTCCTAATATTAAATTTGTCTAGAAAAAAATATTTTTATAATTAGAACGGTCAGTCTTATTTAGTAACACGTATAAAAAACTTTTTTAGTAATGGAACAGTCAACGCAGTTTAGGAACATACGTTTGGAACTATTTTAGTAATGGTATTTGGAACGGTTATTAATTTAGACTTATAACATTTCTTTACCATTACTAAAATCGTTCCTAATTTTTAAATTTTATAATTTATTCATATATTTAATAAATCGTAATAAATAAATAAATTTATAAATTTTAATATATAATTAAATTAATTTAATAAATTTTTAATTTATTATATTTATGAATATAATTAATTAACTAAATATGAAATAATGAGATGTAGTAAACATTATGGATCATGAATAATTAAGAAAAAATATTATATTAATATGAAAACTTATCTAATTACAAAAATAAAAGAGAAACTAAAACCTAATCTAACCCCTTCTATTCAGCGACATCAATATCGTTCTGGTTTGAGGCCGGAGGGTTTGTCGAAGGTGGTTCTAGAACGTCTCCTGCAAAACAAATAAAATTATTAGTACTTTTAACCAAGAATTATTTTTTCGAAAAAAATAATATTAATAATCTACTTACTACTACCTTAGTCGCCCTCAACCCACTCCAGCCGTCGTCCTCCTTTTTCTTGTAGCACCTTTCAAATAACTCCATCCAGTTGGGGGGTTGACCGAGCTTTGCCACTTGAAAAAGAAAAAAACAATTAGCATTTTATTTATCAATATTGTCTTTTGTTGACAGATGAAGATGGATAAGCCTAACTAGTTCTACTGACAAAATTTACTTGATGGGCTAAACAAGTTTAAAAGCATGTGTGACCTATTTGTACATGGTAATAAAGGAACTATATATTTTTAAATAATTATTAATTATTATTTGCATAAATTACTCGAAATTATACATAGATTGCATAAATTACTCATTAAATTATACATAAATTTCATAAATTACACATAAATAGCATAAATCACTCAATTAAATTACACATAAATTGTAGAAATGACCGAAACCAGAAAAAATGGACAAAAAAATTTTAAAACTAACAAAACTTTTCTTTCAATTTTTTAAAAATTAAAAAATACCAAAAAATTACAATTTTTTTTAAAAATTACCTAAACTTTACAAAAATTTAGAAAAATTACAAAAACATTACAGAAAATTAGGAAAATTAAAAAAATTACAAAACAAATCAGAAAATTTTCAGAAAACCGAAATTAGTTTTTTCAAAATAATTTCAGAATTTTTTTTTTCAAAAAAGCCAAAATTTTATATCGAAAAAGGGCCAAACTTCTTTTTCGAAACTAGCCAAAATGTTTGTAAAAAAATTGGTGTTTATTTTATACGAAAGTGAGGGAGAAATGGAAGAAAAGTGTGGTAAAAAACACAAGAAGAAGAAGAAAAATGGTGGGGGGTATCAAAGAAAAAAGGGGGGGCAAAAAAAAAAAAAAAATATCAGGTGAGAGAGGCAGTCAGTGGAGGAGAGTGAGGGAGGGAGAGTGAAGGAGGAAAAGGGAGGAACAAATAAAAATATCTTCTAAGTGTTGTATATATACTGATTTTTGGAGCGGGCTTTAGAACCGGCAATTTTTAAAAAATCGTTCCTAAGACTATTCCTAGCAGAAAAAAAAAAGACGTCGTTTCTGTTGGCGAGCATTATTTAGAAATTCGTTCCTATTTTTTAACCGTTCCAAATAGTCGTTCCAACAAAAACAAAACATTGTCGTTTTGTTTCGAAATAACGTCGTTTCGGTATAAAATTAATACAACCATTCTATTGATTGCAAACAGTTCCTAATTGTGTCTCAAAATTATTTTTCAAAAAAAATTTAGAAAAGAAAAAAATATAGGAAAAACCGTTCCAAATATATTAATGATCAGAAAAATATAGAACATAAATTAATTAAGGGCATTGGAAACATATAATGCATTGAATTAAATTGATATATGTTCGAAGATCAAGTGTATTTGTATATATAAGATTGTTACTCTTACATAAATGTAAGTAGCATCTTCTACTGTTATATTGAATCTCCTAATCAGACTGTTAAAATTTTAATCAAATGGTTTGATATTATTAAATCAAAAAGATACTACATTCGATGAAGTTTTGGACATTTTTGTTATACAAATACTGAGATATCGTATTTGATACACTATTAACGATGTTAAAAATGACACAACTGTCCATCAGACCATGTAATTTTAGATCAAACCGCTAGATATTTTCACGTATGGAAAGTCTTGGTAATTAATCAGGATCCTGAATTGAAATATCGTAACCGTAAAGTGAACTAGGAATCTATGGACATATTTACAGATGGATAGCTTATAAATTTAGGCACGATTTTATTTAAATTCATTTTAGGAACGGTCAAATATTTAAAAATCATTCCTAAGTTTGATTTTCCGACCACTTTTTATTTGGTGCGAAATTAAAAGTTTTGAACTCATTTTGCGCGAAATTAAAATAAATTGACCGTTCCTAAGTAGGAAAATTTGTTCTTTATTTTCAAAAATAATTTTATTTGTGTGAGAACATTTTTTCCAAATCGTCCACAAAATCCGCTCCTAAAACCGTTCCAATTTGTAGCGGATTTTGGAACAGTTTTTTAAACACATTACTTCATAAGTAAAACATATAATTTGAAACGTTTTTGGCATAATTCATTAAGTGTGTACTAAAATCATTCCAAATTGTACCTTATTTTAGAATACAGTTTTCTAGCTATCATCTTTTGGACATCCATTATCACACATATAGTAACTTTGAATGCAAGACCATTCCTAATTTTAATAATCTGTTCCGAACAGAGTTCTAAATATTAACTGTTACTATTTTTTAGCAGTCTTTAGAAGGATTTTGTAATGGTTAGTTCGGAACACATATTGGAATGGTTTTGCGGCTCCAAAATTATAACCCAAAAAAAAGTGGATCACGACGTCATCTATCAATATCCATTTCTCATGTGTTCCAAAGCCCGTTCCAATATGGAACGGGTTTTGAAACGATTCCCTTACCCATGCCAAATTCCGCCTTTTTTTGAAGTATATATAGGGCCTTTTTCAACTTTTTCCCATTTATTATGGTTTTCTCATATTGTATCCAATTAGATGAAAATATTGTTTAATTTTTGTCCTCACATCTATTTGCCGTCCAATAATGAATTTAGCCTGTAGCAATCTCACGTGCATTTTTATTTATTTTTTGTCAATTATTAGACAAAAAATGCACTTGAGGACTATAGTTGAGAAACTTATCAACTCATGAAATGCAATGTGAGAAAATTGTAATAAATAGAACTAAATTGAAAAGGGTCCTTAAGGGACAAAAAGTGGAATTTTTGCCTTAGAGTCCCATTACTTTGTGTGCTTGTTAGATGGATCCAACCATTTTTTGTTTCAATTCATTTTTTAATCCAACATAGTGTGCCGCCCAATTCAATACAGTAGAGTCTCTACTTGTAAACCAATCTTAAAGTACCTTTAGTTCACCATAAAAGATAAAAATAGTTGTAGTTATTGGGATATAAGTTTATCCAAAATGATAAGTTATATAAATGAGTTCTTGGAACAAAATTATTATTCCAAAAGCTTCACTATTTCAATATTGACCCTTCAGTCTGATTAGATATTATCACAATAATATAGGTAACCCCTAGGACCCACCATTTGGTTAAATCTAACTTCATGATATTAGCTATTGCTAGGACACAATAATTGATTAATATGCGTTCCTTTTCTTTTCTTTTTTTTTTTAATACGAAAATCATATCATAAGTTTGCCACCAAGAGCTATGTAATACATTTAAGTAATAATTCAACTCCCTCAGCGCTGTAGTGAGCATTTCTTGCCAATTGATGTGCAAGACTGTTCGCTTGTTGATGAAGATGCACAAAAGTAATGGAATGAAATGCCACTGCTAATGTCTTGATATCTTCAGAAATTGGTCCTAGTGATAAGGAGATCAATTCAACAACCTTAAGTTTATTGATGATGGATAAGCAATCACCTTCAATAGGAACACTCCTTTGCTTCCAGGATGGTCTGGTGTAGTAGAAAAAGAGAAATATTTCATCCACCCTGCTAAGCAGATGTCTTTAGAGTTTCTTGCAATAACCCCTATACCCATAGATGATTGTTCTTGAGAATTCGCACCATCAAAATGACCTTTTACTGAATCAGTAGGTGGAGGATACCACTGATTTGTTTGAGCATGATTCTGTATTGTACTAAGACTTCAACCTCATGCTTTACCAGATTGCTCAATGTGGGTAATGCATTGTCGCAAAATTTACCAGCTAAAAACCATACTCTTATGAGGTACTATTGGATTCGAAACGTACTTCCAATCCTCAGTATTCGAAATTCCATTAATCAGGTTATAGGATGATGACGGGATTGCATATCACGAATTTGTACTAAGTGATGTGTACTTCTAATCAAAAACTTGCATTTTCATGTTGAAAAGTCAGATTATACGATCTACGGAGTGTTTACCTAACAAAATGGCCTACTTGCAACTAATTTTGGAAGGAGAAAATAAGGCTTGGAGGTTAGGCTCCTTCCACTGGGCACTCTCATGATTAGCCACCTAGTTTATCGCTAAACAAATTCGTATTTCAGAAATTATTTTGCTTTAAACATTCATCCAACCAAAGATGTTATCAAAAGGGCATCATTGAAGGCCTCAAGGTGTTTAAAACCCATACCATAGTCCTTTTCTTTCTTGCACAAAGTGTGCCACTATACCCAATGCTCTCTCCTATCGCCTTTCTTGTCCAGAAGTTAGACATCATGCCTTCAATCTCTTGAATAGGTGATGAGGGAAATTTTAAGCATGATATACCATACAGTGGAATAGACAGAGTAATTGCCTTTAGGAGAATCTCCTTACCCACTTGGGAGAGCATCTTCTTCTTCCAGCCTTGTACTCTTTGTCAAATCTTATGCTTAATTCTAGCACATTAATATTTCTTTCATCAAGCGTCCACCCACCGCCGGTTACCCCAAGTGTTGACTTTCGCTATGGCCAAGATATCTTTCAGATGCCTTTGGTGTTCGTTGCATATGTTCCTACTAAACCCCGTGCTTGAATTTTTGAGATTAATAATCTACCCCGATGCTTGTGTGTATCGGTATAGTATGGTACTATGGAAAGATGACGATGTGGCTTTGCAAAAAACACAAGGGTATCTTCAACCAAGAATAGGTGAGATATTCGGGGTGCCATGGTTGCCATTCAAACACCCTGGATCAAACCCATTGATTTTTAGCCGCTTTTAACATTCCACTGAGAGCTTCTCTACAAAATAAAAATAGTTAGGGCGATAGGTGGTCAGTTAGATTGGTTGTTAGTCATTCTCCAATCTTTATCGAATAATATTATATTGATGAATACGGTAACAGTTCATCAAGTTGGAAGTGTGTTTTATTGTTTTACCACTGACATTTAACGTGGTTTTCAATGTCACAACCAAATGCCCACAAATCGAAAAGTGAAACTCATGGAGTTGGGCTACAAATAGATTTGGCAGCTATGAAACCAACTCATGAGGGTCCCGGTCTGATATGTTCCAACTCGAGAACCTAGAAACAGGGCATCAAAGGTCCTATAGAGACTTGCACTAAGTATTGCAATTGTGTTTCGTCGGCAGGAGACATAGGTCTTCTTTGCTGTTTTAGTGGATTAGCTGGAAAGGTAATTGACTGACTGAACTAACTTGCGAGAATCATCATATGAAAAACTAATAAGGCTTGATCGGTATGACTGGAATTTTTTGCTTTTCATAGTACGAGATTAGTCTTTGAACTTGACTAATCATGCCAATCATGTACATATGAAACTATATCTTAGATGGGACGAGGGGTGACTGTGTCGTGAGACAGATCGTCATAAGCCTTATCCAGTGCATTCCCAGTATGTAGCAAAGACGGTGGATTTCAAGAGAGGATCTGCCCCCTGTCAGTATATGTGAGCGAGCTTTCTTATGCGCTCTAAGATGGTTTAGACTATAAAAATATTTAGCCAAAATGATTGGTTGATCAGGGATAGGTTTTTAAGATCAGATGGTAGAGTAAATGCGTCTCGAGTGTTAAGCATTGTTGCCCAGTCAAGGATGAAAACTGACGCCTAAAACAGTTACGCCCTACCACTATAATTGAATTAAATTAAATATTAAAAAAAATAAATGATTAGATCATTTATTTAGACCGATCCATTCACTGGATGACTTGAGTTTAATTAATTGGATTAATTAGAATTTCAAGTTAGCTATTAAAATTAATTGGATTAATCTTACTGGACTTGGTCCGACTTATGAATTGGATTTATAAGTTAAAAGAGAGATAATAAAAGGCTTGGATCCTTTAATTGGATTAAAGTATATTTTAATATTAGACTTATAAATTAAATTAGGTTTGAGTTAAAGTCCATTAGACGTGGACTTGATTTAATTTTAATTAATCAAGCTCGGTCCATTAAAATACAAGCCCAAGTCCTTCGTTAGACCATGGCTAGGTTTTTTTTTTTTTCAAAAAGCCGCCTGTGCCTAGGCTGGTAGTCTCGCGGACCCCTACCTATTTATTACCTCAAAAAAAATTATAGAATGTACAATTCAAAGCAGTAAACAAGGAGTACTTACTCCCTTTATAGTGAAAGAAATTCTAATCTATGTGCAAAATCAATGATTAACACTAAAAAACAAAGTCTACCCAACTCTAGAAATTAAATAGAGTTTGATCTGTAGACATGCTCATCCCTTTTATACCGTGGTCTGACTTGCTGCCTAGTGCCCCCGCCAATCTCTCCCCCAATGCCCGACCAAAAATCAATCTCAAAGCATCACTCAAGCTCACCGGCGAATGTAGGGAGTGCCCAGTTTATCTAGTCTGATAATACCTCGCAGTACTCCCGTAATGTCCTCCTGATACAGAACTCGAGTCAATTGTCGAGACGCGGCGTCCTTCGCAAGATGATCAGCCACTCCATTAGCCTCTCAAAAAACATGTCATACGTTCGATCCTAATTCCTGTTAGAGCTGCATAATGCGCATGATCAAATGCTACACCTCCCACATCCGAGATACTCGTGACTGTAAGAGTTGGAGAACTACGGTAACATCCACCTCAACCACTATGGGTGCTAAACTGTGTGCTCGATCTAGCTCTAAACCACGCCACATAGCAGTAAGCTTTGAGACCACACTAGTGGCCGTACCCAAAGCAAACTGGTATGCCAGATGCACCTGTCCAATTGCATCCGGAATAATGCCTGCCGCTGCTGCTAGTCCGGAGTTCCCTAGCAAGGACCCATCCGAATTCAGCTTGAACCATGCCAGACTGTGGGTACTACAACGCACCACTCTGGGTGCCCGAGGCTCCATCGGCCTGAAGCAGAAACCCATAGCCAACTGCCGGTGCAAGTCCCCCTTCCACTGTGTGCTCGTCATGACCCGTGCGGCATACAATGTGCGAAGCTGGTGCTGAACCTTCAATATGATTCTCGTGGCTGTAAAATGTACCCCATGATATTTTGTAGCATTTCGTTGCATCCAAGTAGACCATAGAATCAGAAATGGTACCAAAGTGGGAATATGCAAATCTGAGTGAAATGGAGTGGAGTATCGCCAAAAGTGAACCATACGAAGCAGGTCCCCCCTTTCACAAAGCTGAAGTCCAAAGACGTTAGCAAAATGCAGCCACACATCTCGTACTACTGCCCCTTCAACAAACAGATGAGAGATGCTCTCCTCTGCCCCACGACATTAGAATTTTGATGGGAAGCTAAATCCCTTTCACTTCATGCGTTCATCCACTGGGATCCAATCCTGGAAAAGCCGCCATAAGAAGACAGACACCGTTGGCCACAAGGAACGGTGCCATATATATGTAAAAAGCTGTCATCGAGGAGACACCTCGAATTTTCTCCCTGGCCGATGTTGTGGAATATGTCCCATTACTCGCCGCGGCCCACATAATTTTGTCCCTCTGTCCCGCTGCAATCTGTGGCGGGACTATCCCGAAAATTCTGGGGGCATTCCATTCTCCCTCATGCCAGTAATAGCATACCGGCTCCATAGTGTCGGGGGCCCCACAAACTAGCTAGGCTAGAGGCTTCTCACCAAACAAATTACCATGCCAAAAAGACACTGCACCCTGACCGAAAGTCCAGAATATTAGAGGTTCCACCAGATCCCTGATGCGACACAGGCGATGCCAAACAGAGGAATGGTTGTGATTATACGGCACATGAGTAGGATGAAGGGTCCTACAATATTGGTCATGCAAGAACTTTGATCACAAGGATGATTTCAGCCTAAATTGCCACCAAAGCTTCATGGAAAAAGCCCGAACATACTCCGCCAAACTCCGAATACCCAAACCACCTTCTGCTACTGGGCTACACATCTTATCCCATGAAGACCAATGAATATGCCGACGGCCATTGTACGAGCCCCAAAAGAAACCATTGAATATGCACTCAATGGTTATCAATACAGAGTTAGGTGGGTGAATTGCTTGAACCAGATATAAAGGCATAACTTGCAACACACTTCGAATCAAGGCCAGCCTCCCTCCAGAGGGATAGATTCGTCATCGCCCACCCCTGTAGCATGTCACATAATCTGGAGATGAGCGAATCAAACAGACCATGGCTAGGTTAAGGAGTCAAAACCCCTCCTCGGGTGTGGTGTGGCATAAAGGTGGTAGATGGTTGAAGGAGTCTTGCTAGGTTAAGGCTCTTTGGTATCTTGTGACTAGGTTATATATGAAGCTTGCAAAATACTCACAGCCAGCCAGCAGCTGCTGCAATAAATATAACCAGAAACTTATATTTATTCAAAATAAATGGACCTCATAATACTAACTACACTCATTACAACTAAAATTGGAAACCCCAATCAAAAGTTTTGGGAGAGTACAAATGGAGGGAGAAAGCAAACCTTATTATTTCAAGGCTAACAACGAAAGAAGGAATTAAAACAAAGAGGCACGCAGTCCTCACCCAACGTAATATTAGACCATGTATTAGGCCAATGGGCTTTGTGATCATCCCTATTATTTATCCAAGAAATAATAATTAACACATTTATATCAAATATAAACATGTTATAAAAATAAATACAATCCATGTAGTTAACAATAGATATCAAATATCTAATACCAAAAACATAATTAAATGCAGAAAATAACATATTAATAACGCAATTAATAAATGAATATCAACCATACATCCAATTTACCTAAAATTAAAATTAGCTAAAATTAACAAATTTAGAAAAATTGCAAAAATCAAGAAAATCCAATTTTTTGGAAAAAATGGCACAAAACGGCCCAACCGTTGGGAATAGTAGACGGCCGACTACTATGGGGCGCGCACGGGCGAGGTGCTCCTGCTTGCGCAATTACCGGGGCTCCGACCTGCTGCATGGTGCCCTACCAGCGGTCTGTGCGCGCCCTGCCGCTCGCCTTACTGGCCAGTGACCAGCCGGCAGAACAACATCAGCCGTACAACTCAGTTATTCAAATTCTTTTTTTGAATTTTTGCATTAAGAACTGAAATAAAACCATGCATTTACAGAAAATCCAATTTTTAAAAAATGCATAGATATCCATAATTTAAAAGAAAAATTGATATATATTTTCTAAAAACAAAACCATGCTTTTCAAAAGTAAATTAAACACGTTGTTCATGCTCACACATAATAACATGTTAATTCTAAAGCCACAACATCGAATCGGGCTCTGATACCACTAAAAGAATCGGTATGGCCCGGGTACACTACGGATGCGTGAAATAAAAAAATAATTAAAACGGTTTAAAGGGGTGTTCCTTTTGAAATTTTTGGGCATTCGGTGTTTGTCAAAAGCATAACAATCAATATATAAACATGCTAAACAAGTGGCTAGAGAATGAAACAAAAAGCATAGAAATAAAAATGAAACTTTACCTTTTTGTTTCTATAGTTGAGCAGCAACGTGCATTGTTTCCTTCACGTTCTCCCGTTTCGTTCACTTTAGGATCCAAATTAGAACCCCTCTAATTTGTCCACACCACACTAAGGAAGAGATATAGTTCTTTTTTCTTTGCTAGATAGAACAAAGAATAAGAAGACAAACAACTCCAAACTAATACTGTTGTTTAGTGTTTTTGGAATTTTTTATGTTCTAACTTGAATTCAATTCAATGTTGAACAAAAAGGAGAACATTTTTTTAGAGAGAAAAGAGAGTAAATTCATGGCTTAGGTGATGGTTATACGTTATATGTGTGTAGTTTTGTATATTACATAAAATTGAATTCAAAATTCAATAACAACCAAGTTTGCCTCCAAGGCAACCTGTACATACACATGCATATGACCTTCAACCATGATGAAATAACCACTCCATTATCTTCATCATGGTGATCAGAAAGCCAACTGGATCGACGATTTTGGAAATTATTTAGCAATCTTATGAATGTGATATTATCTTGATGAATGTAGTAAGCATTCATCTGTGGCACCATGTATTTGTTATGCTTACTATTTACATTAGACGGCGTTTTAACGCCACAACAAATGTCCATAAACTACTTGAATAACCCATGTAGCTGGACTGGGCATTAGATGGCAGTTATGAAATCAACTTTTTAGGGTTGGTTTGAAATGTTCCAAATCGAATACCTCGAGACTGGCAAACGAGAGTACTAAAGAGACTTGCACTAAGTATTAAATTCATTAGATGAGTGTCATGTTTCATCGACGATAGACATGGAATGTCTATGCAATTTTAGTGGATTAGTTTACAAGGTTATTAGCTGATTGAACTAACTCGCGGGAACCATCATATGGAAACCTTGGAGGCTTGGTTGGTATGATTTGAATTCCTGGCTCCAATAGTACAGGATTAGTCCATGGACTTCAGGAATCATAACAGTAGCATGCATGTAATGGCTATATCTTAGATCTGACGGGAGTTGACTATATCTTCGTTATAATCATTATAAGCCTTGTACAGTGTAGTTGGATAATGTAGTGTGGATGGTGGATTTCAAGACAGAATTCATCCCTTATCAGTATATGATGGATATATCTTCTATGCACTTTAAGATGGTGTAGACTTCTCTAAGTCTATGGCATAGCGATTGGTCGAATAGAAAATGATTTCCTTTGTCGATCAATAAAGTAAGTGCATCTCAATTACTCAGCATAATTGCCTAGAGCAGGATGGGAACCAACCCCAATTCCATGCCCTAGGCTAAAGCCAAGAGATGGTCGACAGAAGGACTGCACCTGTATGGAACTTGAAAACCTAAATGTTCACCGCAACATTCACCTAGTCTCTAGCACCATAGATCGTTGCTAGACAACCACCTATGGTAACAGGCATTTCTGATTAATGGTTAATTAAAAATAATTAATTAAATTTTATTTAATTAATTATTTGTGTTAGACACAACGCCCAAGTCTAACTAAGGGTGTACCTAAAGAGTCACACACAAATCACTATGGAATTGGTAGAATTAATTTGAGAAGAAATGAATTAGTTTAATTGGATTAAAATTAATTCAAGGAGAATATATAAATGATGGGATCATTTATTTAATAATTCATTTTATACATGGCTCAAGAATTGATTAATTGGATTAATCAATTTTGGGCTTAACACATATACATTAAATGGATTAATTTATTAGATTTGGCTTAATTAATAATTGGATCAATTAATTAGTGCTTGGACTTAAATTTATTTAAATAGATTAAATAAATATTTTGACTTAGTTGGGCTAAAATTAATTCAATTAATTATTGTCCAATAGACTTTGGTTGGGCTTAATTTAATTTGATTAAATCAAGCCTGATCCATACTGGAAGTCCTAGCCCTTTGAGGGAGGTTGGAGCAAGCTAAGAACGAGTTGAAGCTCCTCACCATGATGAACATAAAGGAGTGGTTATTTCATCATGGTTGGAGGTTATATGTATGTGTATATATAGGTCGACTTGGGGCAAACTTAGTAGTTATTGAATTTTAAATTCAATTGTATGTAATATACAAAATTACACACATATCATGCATAACTAGCACATGAGCCACAAAATTTGCTCTCTTTTCTCTCCAAAAATATTTTCCTTTTTGTTCTACATTGAATTGGATTCAAGTTAGAATATAAAATATTCCAAAAGCACTAAACAACAGTGTTAGTTTGGGGTTGTTTTTCTTTTGTTATTTGTTCTATCTAGCAATAGAAAAAGAAGTATATTTATTCCTTAGTGTGGGTGGACAAATTAAATCAGTTCTAATTTAGATCCTAAAGTGAAGGGGAGACCCTAAAGAGAACAACGCAAGTTGATGCGAAGCTATAGAAAAAAAAATGGTAAAAAGTTTCATGTTGTGTTTTTATGCATTTTGCTTCATCGTCTAGCCACTTGTCTAGCATGTTCATACATTTATTATTATGTTTTTAGAAAAACACCGAACGCCCAAAAATTTCAAAGGGAGCACCCATTTTTAACCGTTTTAAATAATTTTTTATTTTATGCTTCCTTCGCGTTCCCTGGCCATACCATTCTTTCAGGGGTATCATAGCCTGGTTCGGTGTTTTGGCTTTAGGATTAACATGTTATATGTGTTGAGCATGAGCAACGTGTTTAATTTGCTTTTACAAAGCATGTTTTATGACTTTGAAGCATGATTATGTGTTTAGAAAATATCTATTAATTTTTCCTTTTAAATTACGGATATCTATGAATTTTTTGAGGATTTTCTGTAAATGCATGATTTTATTTCAGTTTTTTAATTGTAGAAATTCAAAAAATAAAAAATAAAAAATGAAGCACAACAGCCATTGTTGTCCTGTCGGCTAGACACTACCCAATAGGGCATGCTCAGGCTCGCCAGCTGGTGTGTGTGCCAGTAGGGCAGCAGAACACAGGCGCAAGCCCAGTGTGCGCGTGCACGTGCGGCAAATAGAAGACGGCCGTCTGCGGTCCGAACAGGTAGGCCGTTTTGTGTCGTTCTTTTCGGAAAATTGAATTGTTCTTTTTTTGTAATTTTTTTGAAATTATTAATTTTGGTAAATTTTAATTTTAGTTAAATTAATTTTTTCTGAATTAAATTGTGCCTTAAATCAATTCGGAAACAGTTTCCAAACAAATAAAAAAAATTGTACATCGGATGTATGGTTGATATTCATTTTTTAATTACATTATTAGTATATTATTTTCTACATTTAATTATATTTTTGGTATTTGATATTGGATATCTATTGTTAAATACATGGATTGTATTTAGTTGTTTAACATATTTATATTTGATATTAATGTGTTCATTATTATTTATTGCATAAACAATGGGGATGATCAAAAAGCCCATTAGCTGAATGCATGGTTTAATTTTTTGTTGGGTGAGGCCTGCGCGCCTCTTTGTTTTAATTCCTTCTATCATTTTTTTGCCTTGAAGTAATAAGGTTGTTTTCTCCCTCCTTTTGTACTCCCCCCAACTTTTGATTGGGGTTTGAAAAGTGAGATTTTATTTATTTTGAATAAATGTAAGCTTCCAAGGAGATGGAGGCATAGGCCCGTTGGACGGTGCTCAGCGGAACTCACGACTGAAGAAGAACAAAGAGAAAACCTATTAAAATAATAATAGGTTACTATTTTCTAATAGTTAGTGGCACACCCTAGATTAACCATAGACTCACTGCGGGCTCAGTGGGTCATTTAGGATTGGGCTTGTGATTATCCAACAGAGGCGTGCTAGGCCTATTTTTGCATGTGGTGTATATTTTAATGTATGATGTGTTTGGAATACATCTGTTTATACTCAATGATTAAAATTGATGCATGCAGAAATCTTATGATGATGAGGTCTCAGTTACAACAAACTTAACTTTCACTTGGGCGGTCCAAGTTAAATATTAGGCCCAGAATGGAATAAAATTCAAATGGTTTGATTAAATTCAAGTCCTCCGAATATTAGCAATGCACTGATGAACATAATGACACTGAAAGAATAAATTCTCATGTGTTTCCAAGATCCCAACTTGACAAAGGACACATGCCCCACCGGTGTGATGCAGCAAGGTTTGTCAACATTAGACAACTTCCCCAAAATGACAAGCCTTAAGATAAATTGGTTGCGGGGAATCTTGAAAGAACCCAAGAATGTGAAATTCAGCCTACCTTGGGTCCTTAAAGACAAAAAAGATGGTGTGCTGCCGCCGTTGTAAAAATACCACCATTCAAGCGCCAAATAATACGATCCTCCCCATCATGGGTGGGAAAAGTAAATAATTCCTAGGGCATAATAATTATTAAAAAAAATTCAAAAAGTTTAAAAAAGTATGTAAAATCATAATTCATAATCTAAAAAGATATTTTGGTGAGATTATCATAGAAATTGATGAAAATCTAAAGGAGGCTAATTGAATTGATTTATTGTTAGAAAAATATTGGGGATATTAATTTTTTTCAAAAAAAAAATAAGATATTTGTAATTATTGCAAACCTCGGGAGGGGTGGTCGTCATTTATCCTAATAAATGTATTAATTAATATACAAATAATATCGAGCACTTTTGTTTGATTGCTCTTGGATATTAGTTAAATAATTGGTGTTATTCGTTAAATAATCATAATGAAAAAAGCTGTAAGATAAACAAGGACAAATACAGGTCCTCTCTATCACACGCATGGATTATAAGAGAGACAAAATTTATTAAAAGATTAATGTTGCCATCCATCGACATTCATATCGCCCTCTCCGACCTTATCTCTATTACAACCCTTAAAAAAAGAAGAAAGAAAGAGAAAACGAAAAAGGGTTCATAATACCATAGGAATATTAACATGTTTTATTTTAATTTCATTTTTATACGTAAATAAATCTGAATGTTTTATCTGCCAATTCTGATATTGCTTCATATATTTTACACATGTGGTTCCCTTTTTTTCCATTTTAAAAAAATAAAAAGAAAGAAAGAAAAAGGTAGCCCGTATGGGATTGAATTCATCTGCTTCAAAAAAAAATCTTTATTTTTAATTAAAATAATATATTGTAATTGATTTTTAATTACTATTTTCAAAATAAAACTTTATTTTTAATTACTATGTTAAGCCCAAGCGCAGAGAGAGAGAGAGAGAGCATCAAATGAAGGTTACTCACCGCCTACAGAGAAATGGACAGGTTCATGCATTCAAATTTCAACCCTTAACAATAAACCTCCATGCAAATGGAGCCCATTATGTATTTGATAACAACACACACTTATGGGTGGAAAATGGATGGGTAGGTCATGTTAGGTTTGGATTGGATCTCAGTTGATTGAATTTATATATGTATGTGTTTCATATATAAATAGATTATATTCTTAATTGAAATATTTACTTTGAACGCTAATGGTAGTGATCGACAAACATATTTTTAGGAGGATCAGTGCTGGTTCCCCAACTACCCTCCAGAGTGACTCAAACCCATGACCAAAATCGTAGGTGCAAGGTACTTTTTGTTAACCAGCTACCTTGGCTCGTCTACAACATCAAAGTTTAAGCAACTATTACATTTCTTAGACCAAGAGTCTAAAGAGAAATCCTAACTATGATTCTGGAGACATTCTCTGAACAAATCTCTTCATGCAGTGTTGCTGGTTGCCCTTGGTAAAGAGGTGAAGTTGAATCTGCAAAGAAATGAGTCGACTTATAATATGAACTCAACATAAACACCACAATGTGCAACAATTGTTGTGAAATCGCACGTCGTCTATTCAATCCCTATCGACTTGAGTGGAAAAATACCTGATAAGAGGCTTCTGGGCTGCCACATTTGCTGAAGCGGACGCCCTAGAGAGTTCAGAAAACTACATCCAAGAGTTGAAAATGTCAGAAGTCCATCTCAGTTCCCTTGTGCATATATAGTTGATGAATCAAATTGTAGACATAGCAGGCGATCGCATTCAGAGTACTGCTCGGTTTGCCGCTTCAGGCTTCTTCTTCAATTGCAAGAAACTCCAGGTCTTGCCAAATTTGAATTCAAGTTTATGATTCCAAGTAAATGTAGGATTGGAAGAGCATCACCGCTTGGCATTTTACTATGGCAAAACCGGACAAAGGAACAAGAAACAAAGAGACAGCAGCAAAAAAGGTAAGCTGACAAGACCTCAAGCTCCTCCAGGATCCCATTTATTTGAATGCTGGAACTAGAATTGGTTCCACTCCACGCTACAGCTCGCTCTGCAGTGATGAACATTAATGGTTGAGTTTCATTTGCCTGACGGTGGAGTTGAAATTCACTGTTCGGTTGTACGCTTTCTACAAGCCCATCATGGTCGTCTGAAGAACCTTGGCGACTGTTACCAGGTGGAGAAGACTCACCAGAAGAAGATGCAGGCAGAGAACGGGATCCACTTTCACCAAATCCAGCAATTTCAGTGTCGTTACATCTACTCTCTGAAATTTCCATTTTGCAAACATCCTGCTCCAATCGTTGGCTAGCCACTGTGCTAACAGGCGAAGGTACATTGCTTGGTGTGCTGGAAGATTCTGTGGAGCCAACTGGACTATTGAATTCGTCTTGTTTCATCTTCTTCATGCTCGTAACAGTCTCTGTTTCTGGGAAGGCAGATGCAAGTGACCTTTTGGCGAATCGCTTCTTTGCTGGATTGGGGGGGCGTACTCCACCAGGGGACAAAGTTAGGTATGTCGTTCCATTTCACATGGCATACATCAATCCACATTGTTGGCTTCAAGGATGAGTATGCGTATACGTCGTACATAAATTCCTCCACCGACCTCGTTACATCAAATTGTTTGCCTTGTTGAGGACCAGTGCCTTGTTTCCTTCGCAAACCCATAAAATAACTGTGGCGAAACGGCTTTGATTTGTCCGAAAAACCGCCTGTGTGAGGATGGCACTGAACTAAACCACCCGTGTCCCTTTCTATCTGGAATTATCAAATGACACCAAGAAATCATCCAACGGAAACAGACACCAAACAAACCTTTCCAATTCTGGGAAAGAGCACCTAAAAGGAACGTTTCGACCAACCTTCAGCGTAAGCAAGCGTATTCTTGACTCGACCCAACCTTTCCAATTCAACAGGTCACCTTCATTCTTTGCTGCAATGTCTATCTGCAGATAATTTCTGTACGCTTGGAAGTTAGTGAAAGGCTGAAACATAGTATCCCAGCTGGCTGTCTTTGCTTCCACTGCCTACATCCATAACAACAATGGAATTTAATTGAACTGCCACATAGCAAACAAGTCTGTATCCTAGAAGTAAATAAAGAAGCACAAATGAAAAACGAGGGTTCTAAAAAGCAAAATTTGGAGAAAAATACAATAATTGCAAACAAAGGAGCTTCTTTCCAGGGCACAGGTCACAGAATAAATTCCATTTGAAGACGAATCTTTGTTGGCTAAAAGGGATTAACTGCTGCAGAAGAATAACCTGACAAATTTCATTTCCACGCTGAAATTCTTCCATCATGACTCGTAGTGTGCTTGTTGACACATTGTAGCTTGAGTTCATGCAGGGATATGCAGGAGTTATTATCGGCATGAGGTGTGATCTATCCTTGTAATTTCTTCTAGGATCCCAGAAAGGAAGTCTTAAAGATCCTTCTTGAATTGGGCACAGCATCACAGGAATTGGCCACCGCCACATGTAGATCCAAAAGAACTTCGACACCAATGTGCTTGGTAGAGCATTTGGGTATAGCTGGCAAATGCGAGCAACGAGCAATGCCCAATTTATACAGCCTAGGAAACCAGTAACCTGGCAAGATGAAAGGAGAAAGACTTAGACCGAGAAATGAGAATGCTCGAGTATTATGTTTATATTCATGAGTGATAGAAAAGCAAGGATTGCTCGCTTAAATTCCTCACGTTTGAGTATACTCCACGCCTTTTAGCCCATAGCCTCATACATCGCAGAGTAGTCCGAAACGTCTAAAGGAGGAAAAAGAATGTGATTTAGAAATCATGTTAAAAAAGTACTTCACAGATAATTGTGTGGTACACACCTTAATATTCGGGACGAGCTGCAATATTTGATCAGTCACCCTACAACCATTGAGACTGCGAACAGTCTGTTCACCCACATATCGCAGTATAGATTCTTGAGATATGTCCAAGTCCTGGAATCGAACAGATACCCAAGACAGAAAGAATTTATAGGATATCCAAAAGCACAAGTTTCAAATTAAGACATTCAATGATTATTTGAACAACAGTACATAGCTCAGATATAAGTGATATAGGCTCCAGTGAGGAGATCAAATCTATTAAGCAGTCAAACTTTTTCAACATCATCCGAAAATGGTTTCTAACTATTGCATCACATTCTTAAAACAAGCACCGATTCCTGGAATGAAAATAAAGGCTACTACAAAGACAAGATTCATACTTCAGGAATAACCCAGAGGGACACATTTGCATAGAGGAGATCAATGGAAACACCATCGAACTTGAATTTCATCACTGGAACATGAGCGTCGGGTACCGCATGCAACTCTTGTACTTCAGGAATCTCAGACAACATCTTCTGAAGCCCACCAAAAAAGTCTTTCTGTATGTAATAGAGTTATTTTCTTTCTTCCATTCATCAAAGCAGGAAAATTCAATAAGCAAAGTTCACAGCTAAAAAGGGAAGTCCGCCATACATTTCGGTCGGCATACTTTGGTCCAATACATAATGTGTCAATATCAGCACCGGGTCCATGTACCTATCAGTTTAAGTTAAGAATGAAACCTAATCATGAGAGGCATGTTTAAGCAAACATTTAAAAAGTTCAACAATTTAAAATAAGGAAAATGAATATCAAGTGAGAGAAAATTCATACACCAAGGCGATAAGAGCCAAAGGTGAATATCTTCGCATTTGCGTGGCGCACTGTACAATCACTGTGACCTTTGGCGCGGCTGACACTTTTGATCCATGTCTTGACGATCTGCATGATAATTGCATTTGAGTAACCTAGGTATCTAATACTAGTGAAAAGATTAACAAGATTGTTTAGATTAAAAATAGATTAACCTGATTCAAGCTACCAAGTACTTCCTCCCGTCATATGGCTTCTTCACGACATTCACACAATGCTGCATTTTCAAGAAACTGCAACCAATTTACAAGTAAGAGTATTTACCAATATTTCTTGAAGATTTTCAAGAAGAGATGGGTAGAGAAGAAACCTTTTCCAAGTCTTGATTCATAATAACATCGATCTCGGTGGGTCCCACTGTTGAAATTGGTTGTCATATCCCAGTACCGGAAGCAATAGCCATATTCTTTGATCCAAGTCTATCCATCCTATTTTCACTAAAAGAACAAAAGAAAATAAAAGGGCCGCAGTTAGAAGTCTTTATACAATCAATTTAGTTGACCTTCATCTATTTATTCTATTTGGAAATTATTATAAAAAGAATAAAAGATTACAAAAATGGGGATATTCGAAAAGTGTGAGAGAATTAGGCAGAACCGCATGTTAATGCGGTTCTTCAACTTTTTTTAGACTATTGAAATGATTATTGTGATTGGTTTAATATCCATATTGACTTATGTTTTCCTATTTTTTATTTATGAATATTTGCAAATGCATGAAATCTCTGCAAAGATAAACCCATTCTTATTGCACTCACTTGGCACTCTTATTGAGATGCTTAACCAAACATTTCATGTTGCAATTTCACAATTTGTGTAATAGTTTTAAAAGCAGATATACAAATCTTTTACAATTAAAGAATCCATTATTTTTAAACTAAGGCAAGAAATAGATGATAGACCAAAATTATTGCACTGACAAGTCAAAAGTTGAAACAAAATACATGCCTCTCATAAAGATTGAAGCACCCCAAATTTAAAAAAATAAAAATAAAAAATTGCACAATAACCCTTAAAGAGTCAGTCACATGTACAACAAATTAAAAATATTTACATATTACACTTTTTCTCCAAAAACCAATATGAAAAGAAAAAACAAACACTAAGGCCATGTTTACTTCAGTGGATAATGGATGATATCCCTGACAATTTTAGTTAATAGTGTATTTACTAGCAGTTTGATCAGCCTGATACTAAACTAACTGGCACAGTATTGATCCACATAATTGGCTGACTGTATCACCGATAGAAATGGCTGATTGCAAGCCAAAATATCAAATCAGTAAGGGTATTAATCAATAAATCACCATTGATTTTGATTACTTAAGTTATTACAATTCTTGTTATAATCATACAACAATAACTCAAGATCTTATGCTTGCTCACCAAATCAACCAAAGTATCAAATGGATATCGAGGCCTATGCAAACTAACGCCGGGTAAATAGAGGATAAAATAGAATAGTAGAAAATATCGCACAAGAACGAGGTATAAAGCATAAAATCGAAAAATAAAGAATTAAACAAATCATAGTGCCCTTGAATGTGCCCCTGAATCCGATTAAACAAGAATTAAACAAATAAAGAATCCGATTAGTATTAAACAAATAAAGAATCCCGTTAGTATTCAAGAATCCAACAACAAGAATTAAACAAATCAATGTGCCACTGAATCCGATTAGTATGATAATAGAACTTTAATCTTACATATAAACTGCTACAACAGTCATGAACTTTCGCAACTTTCACCCTTTCTTCAACTTGTTTTGGTTATAGAAAATACATGATACTAAAAACACACCCAAACCCAAGAAAAAGAAGAATAAGTAGAATGCAACAGAGAAAGAAGGATTACCTGGAAGCCGTACTCGTCGCCGTCCTTGCTGCCGTGAATTTGGGGCTAGGGTTCTAAGAGATGGGTTTGGGGAGGAAATGAGAAAGGAGAAAGAATGGAGATAGAAAGAGAAGAGAGAGAGAAAATGGAAGAAGAAACGAGAAAAAGAGAGAGAAAGAGATGGGTTTTTGACTTTTTATATTTACTACTACTATTATTATTAGTAGTATTATTTTTTTTTAAATCATGAATTCAATCATTAAATTTTTACATAAATATAATTGAAATTAATATATGTTCATAATCTGAAAAATTTATATATTTATAAATATTAGTATAACATTGATTTAACTATCATCTTACATTGTTGAATAATATGGATTAATTGGGCCATCAAAATTCAGATCATACCTTTAAGTATGATCAAACTTACAGAAAAATACATTTGGTAAAGTTTAAATTTATTGGATATACGAATGTCGAGGTATCATACTCGAAACACAAGAGTAATCATTCAAGACGGTGTATCGTTGACTCAGGTCAAATGATACCGTCTGATATGATCTAATGCATAGAGTCTTGTATATATTTAAATTTCGTATGAATCGGGTGCCCGAATTTTAAGATATCGTAATTATTGATTAAACTTTTTAATCTCATTATATATAATAAAATGATAATTAGAATTGTTCAACCATCATCATCATCATCATTATTATTATTATTATTATGATTTTTAGATTAATTCATAGAAATTACTAAATTTTTTGACATAAATTTATAAATAATAAAAAATCATAAGTGAATTACTTGTCAATTTAAAAAAAAAATATAACATAATACGAATATATATTAAAATATGACATAAAGTTTATATATGTCATATTAAATAATAATTTTAATTATAAAAAAATATTATAATTTACTAAGTTGTTGATTAAATTTAATTTTGTATAAAAATTAAATGTATAAATAAAAGTACCATAATTTATTATTATCCAAAATAAAATATATGATATTGATTAATAATTATAATATACGGTCAATTTTAATTATAAAATTGATCCAATATTAAATATAAAATTAAATATATAAAACATTCAAAAATAAATTATATGTAAAAAAAAAAAAAAAAAAGCTCGCGAGCTGTGAACAAATACAATTGAGCTCGAGTCGCAAACCGGCTCGACTCATCTGCTACCCCTGTTATAAACACAATACATAGAGCACTGAATACAACAAACTTAAAAATATTACAAAAAAAAAGAATATTTATCACATGCATATATATCGCAAGAGTTATCATTCATTTACCTATCACAGTTTTATCCCATCTCAAAAAGTAAATAGGGCCATAATGACTTAAGTTAGATTAATTAACTTGCTTACTACTTGTTGCATCATTATTATTATGTTAGGTCACGTATACTTTCTTGTATAAGACCTGATACCCCAAGTAGTTTCCAATAGTAGTTTGTTTAATCAGTTTTTTGTTAGCCCGGTAAAATGTGGGCTGGCCTGTAATAAAGTCACCATTGAGGGTGATTGTAATAAGGGGTTTTGATGTGGTTGACGTTTTTCTACTAAGGGATAAAATCGGGACCTCGGCATAATTGTGCATCAGGTGAATTGCAATTTTCGAAAGAGGTACTGTTTTCAAGAAAATGGAGTCTCAATCAATGAATAGTAACTTACATTAAAAAATTAATATTTTGGTATTTATAGTAGTGTTGGAAGTTATATGGGATGGTGGATTGCATTTGCTTAATGTGTGTCTCATACATATCAAATTACTTTTTTACCCTTACAACTTAATATATTTTTTTACTAATGTATATCAGGCTTCAACGCGGGTGACTAGAAAATCACTAGGACAACCCATTTTATAATTCTTCTTTTCTTCCACTTTTATATTTGATTTTAACTATTGTTAATGTTCCTATTGTCCTCCACTCTTGGATAATTTACTGCATGCCTTGTCAGGTGCAATTACATTTAACCCATTTCACCTTCCCAAGCTTATTCTGCAGCACACTCAGGTGAAGTTTCTTCCTTTTTCCCCCACCTAATACAAAAATTACCAGATTTTTCGGTATAAGTTTTAATTTTTACTTCTCTTCTTCAACATTTGAAACCCCTTGGCGGTCCCTTCTCTCAGCACTACGTCGACACTGTATGTTACTCTTGGAGAGTAAAGTGTGTGAAAGAATAATGAATTCTTAGAGAAAGCCGTGTAGTTGGGCAGCACAGAAACCAAATGATTTTCGGGGATTTGAATACAAGGAAACTGATATTGGAAAATTAAGTTGATTGGAGATAAAAATATTGATAACTACTCCCCAATTATTTTATTAAATGTAATACCAGAAGCTTATAGTCATGTAAAAGCTGCAATTAAATATGGAAGGAACAATATAAATTTAGAAACTGTGATTAGTGGTTTAAAAAAGTAAAGAAATAGATTTGAATGCTAATAAACCTAGTCGGGACCAAAATGTGGTTAATTTTGTTAGAGGAAGAACAAAATATAGAAACTCTTTTCATAAAAGGCATAGTAAAGAAAAGAATAAAAATCATAATAGTTCTGAATCAAGTGATGATGAGAAGGGAACTAGGGATGAAAAACATAAAGATATGAGGTGCTACAATTGTGGTAAAAAATGGTCATTTTATAAACGATTATAAAATGCCAAAACGATATAATAAAAATAAAGAAGAAGCAAACATAGCATTTGATGAAACTTCTGAAGAAGAATTAACAATTTATTGATTTTGTATCAAACCATAATTTTTAGCTTTAGTCACTGTGTGCAATTTTATGCTAAATGCATTAAAAAATTTTCTTAGTGAATGATGTTAGTCTTTATGACTTTGCCTTGATGGCTGATGAGTCTTTGTGTCTGTCTTTGTAAAACAACCTCGGTGGCTAAAGTGTTTTTGTGATTGAGCCTATGTGGCTATGTGATTTAACCTTGGTGGTTGTATGTGTGTATTTGCGATCTGTGTCTAAGCGGCTGGGGAGTCTTTGTGAATGAGCCTAGCTAACTATAGGCTATAGCATGGTTATTATTTGGAAAATTCACTTAGTGTTATTTGCTGTATGCAAATGTTCAATGTGCTTAGTGCTAATTGTTGTGTGCCATACTTTGTGCTTAAGATATCATCTTTTAAAATGTTGTTAATAACATCTCTTTCGCACGAAAATTAAGAGCTATGATATTTTGCCAGATCCAACCCCTTGGGCCTGGATCCTTCTTATGGGTCCTGTTCCAAGGGAGAATATATTGAAAAAATGGCCCAAGACCATTTATTGTAGGCCCAGCCCAAAAGCACAAGTCCCCCACTCACTTGGATGGCTCTCAAAATGCAACCCACTTTATTGGCCCATGATCCGACCCACCCAGCCCATGACCCGACCATGGTTTTCTATCCTACTTATTTCTAACCTAACCCTAACTTCTCCAATTCATCCGCCTCCCTTTCTTCTCTCGTCTGTCTGCTCTCACTCCTCTACCTCTCTTTGTCACCTGGTTTCTCTCGCCTCCTTTTTTCGAATGGCTTTGAAACCATGTTCCTAACTCCTCTTTATCTCCACCTCTTTAATGGCTTGGCCCTTTAGAGGGTGGTCTTGGCCAATGAACAACGACCGAAAGCGTCTGTAATATTTCACTTATTTGCTCCCCCTATTTTCTGTGATAAAACTTCTTTGTGAGCTAAAATAACCTTTGTGGTGGGTCTTTGTGATCTTGATTAGTTGTGTTGGTGGTTGGCCCTTTGTGAGCAACCATAAGGTTTAGGAGTGCCCATTTTTTGTGGTCGTGAGCTCTTTTCGCTCTGGATCTGGCTCTCTGAGCCTTGCATTTCTTACTTACTGTTTATGTTAAATATCAAGATCTGCATTCTTCATTCATTGTATATCTTGATATGTAATATTGAGGATTTTGTACCCATTGATCTGTAATAATTTATTTTAGGGTTCTTGAACTTCCAATGAAGGGTGAAATCCCAACAACTGATGAATGAAGAGACGGTCGAATAGCAGCAACTTGGGTTTCCATTGCAGCTCGAAATTAGCAGTAATCTTATGTATGTATGTAATGTATATGGAGTTGGGGAGTTTTATGCTAATTTGGACAAAGTGGGTTTATGCTCTCCTTCCAAAAATTACCTCTAAATTAGCTAATTTTTATATTTAGGAAATAAACTACTATTTATAATTATAAAAATAATATTTTATAAAACTTGCACAGGAAAATTTTGTATTCATAAATATCACATATATAATTACATTAAATTTATAGAAAATCATATATAAATATTTCAAATTAATCACAATCATACATATGCATACTCTAAATCTTTTTTTTTTTTTTTTATCATGTTTAGATATCTGATTATATATATCTTATGAAAATATGTATAGTCTAATAATGATTTTACGTATTATATAAATATTAGTGAAAAATATTAAATTATTCTTTAATATATATATATGTATATTTCATATCTTTTATTTTACTACTGCAGATACTTATTTCTTACCTAAAAATAACTTTTTTGTATTCTCGAGTACAAAAATAGTTTTGTGTATAATTATTGTAAATATATATATATATATATATTTATGTCTGAATACACACTCCCTCTATTTGT